>NC_052151.1:134303618-134504594 GCF_902713615.1 Scyliorhinus canicula | reverse complement strand
TTGGCATGATTGAGGCCTTTAGCATAGATGGATTTAAGAGGTAGCTAGATAAGTACATAAGTGAGAAAGGAATGAGAAAATAAGGTGAACTGAAATAAGGTGTGGAGCATATACTCAGACATCATGCAGGGCAGACTTTTCCAGCATCTGGGATACACCCTTGCCGACTTCCTCATCAATTAATTGAGTTGAATGTTGACATTTTTACATGCTCTCCCCCCATGCTACGATCTACATCGTGTCTGGTTAGATTTAAGCAACAAATGTCTTCTGTGGAATGTGCTGTCAGAATTGAAATGTCTGTCTTTACCAAGTGATTTTGTTTCTGCCAGTAAGCATGGTTTTGTCTTCACATACCGCACTGGCAGCTTTTTCTTTCACCTCAAGTGGTTTGGAATGCATCGAGAATGCTGACTTACAGCCAAGTGTGATCAGACCTATTTGCTAACTGCTTTTCACACTCAATTTATATCAAGCCTTCCATGTGTCATTGAAGGATTTTAAAACTCTCCCACTTGTTTGATATGTCTGGTCAACAATTCAACTTAATTATTTTGCAATGTGCATTATCCCTCAGACATTGTTTAAATTAAAGCTCATTAGTCAATCATTAATCCATCCATGTGCTCAATCCTTTCAGAGTTCCCAACATTTGGTCGGCATTTTCCAGAAGATGCCCTCACATTTTCAATATTTTTATGATTATTAAATGAGAGAGTTCAAAGAAAATTTTTTGAAATGCCTTCTAACAGTGGTTTGCACCATTATTGGTTCACAGCGCCAGGGTCCCAGGTTTGATTCCCCGCTTGGGTCACTGTGCGGAGTCTGCACGTTCTCCATGTGCCTGCGTGGGTTTCCTCCGGGTGCTCCAGTTTCCTCCCGCAAGTCCAGAAAGAAGTGCTGTTAAGTGAATTGGACATTCTGAATTCTCCCTCTGTGTACCCGAATAGGCGCCGGAATGTGGCAACTAGGGGATTTTCACAGTAACTCCCTTGGCGGGATTCCCATTCCCTCAGTCGCATGTTTCTCGGGCAGCGGGATTCTCTCTCCCTGCTGTTTATCCCATTGAAGCCACCCCAGGGTCCTAAAAGAGATAGCTGAGGATTGGCTGACTGGCAGAAGGCAGGAAGTGGGGATAAAGAGGTATTTTTCAGGATGGCAGCCAGTGACTAGTGGTGTGCCTCGGGGTTTGTGCTGGGTCCACAACTTTTCACAATATACATTAATGATCTGGAACAAGAAACTGAAGGCACTGTTGCTATTTCCTGAATGGGGAACTGCTCATGAAATCAGAAACACAAAGGGACTTGGAAGTCCTTGTTCACAATTCTCTTAAGGTTAACCTGCAGGTTCAATTGGCAGTTAAGAAGACAAATGCAATGTTAGCATTCATTTCAAGAGGGCTAGAATACAAGAGCAGGGATGTACTTCTGAAGCTGTATAAGACTCTGGTCAAATGCCATTTGGAGTATTGTGAGCAGTTTTGGGCCCCGTATCTAAGGAAGGATGTGCTGGCCTTGGAAAGGGTCCAGAGGAGGTTCACAAGAATGATCCCTGGAATGAAGAACTTCTTGTATGAGGAACGGCTGAGGATTCTGGGTCTGTACTCGTTGGAGTTTAGAAGGATGAGAGGGGATCTTATTGAAACTTACAGGATACTGCGAGGCCTGGATAGAGTGGACGTGGAGAGGATGTTTCCACTTGGAGGAAAAACTAGAACCAGAGGACACCATCTCAGACTAAAGGGACGATCCTTTAAAACAGAGATGAGGAGGGATTTCTTCAGCCAGAGGGTGGTGAAGCTGTAGAACTCTTTGCCGCAGAAGGCTGTGGAGGCCAAATCACTGAGTGTCTTTAAGTCAGAGATAGATAGGTTCTTGATTATTAAGGGGATCAGGGGTTATGGGGAGAAGGCAGAAGAATGGGGATGAGAAAATATCAGCCATGATTGAATGGCGGAGCAGACACGATGGGCCAAGTGGCCTAATTCTGCTCCTATGTCTTATGGTCTTATGGTCTTATTGCAGTGTTAATGTAAGCCTACTTGTGATAATAAAGATTATTATTATTATTATTATTATTATTAATGCCCCTTTGATTATTTTCCTGGATTGCTTGCGGCAGTATCCAGGAAATGAATCTGTTGGCAGGATTCCCAGTCCACCAGCTGCATGTTTCTTGGGCGGCGATATTCTCTCTTCCTGCTGTTTGTCAATGAGATATCCCATTGAAGCCACCCCGCCTACACTGCCTGTGGGAAATTAGAATCCAAACAACCAGAGAATTCCAGCCTATAATTCCTGCAGACACTCGAGTAATTCTTTGAGCTTTGGCGATCCTTGATCTTTTTCTATTTTCCACGCTTTCAGATCAGCTGGGTTAGTTTTATCAACACCATGAAGTACATCAGCGTGACATGAAGTACCATTCACTGCAGTGCTCCTCATTAGCTCGACTGGTAAATACACTCACCTGTCGGCAAAGGAATCCCCCAGTCCCAAAGCCTCACCTGTGCTGAGTTAGTGGCCCTCAGGTGAGGTGGCCTAGGGGCATTTATTGTGATCTGAGCACTCCAGTGCAGGGGAGTGAAGAAGATCAGCTCAATTTGCTGCTCTGTCTGATGGCTCCTCCGGAAAGACTGTAGGCGGAATCTACCAGACCTGCCAACAACAAGGGACATTTAATTTCGCAAGAGGTCAAAACTCAGTTTCCCGGTGGCAAGATTAATATTAGCAATTCAATTCTCTGGACTTTAAAGGCAGGTTGAAGGAGGGATTGTGATTCAGAAATATGTAAAATTTGGCATGCTTGCTCATTAAAAAGCCACCTCACTGGAATTACGTTTCCTCTCCAGACTAAGCTCCTCCCAGTGAGAAATTAGAATGTTTACATTTACGTCTGTACCGGCATTAAACTAAGCACCAAAAACCATAACGTGGAAACCAGTCCTGTCGACCCTGCAATGTACCCCTTACTAATATATGGGAACCTTTGCCAAAATTGAAAGAGCTGTCCAGCCGATGAACCACTGCTCCTCCATGTTGAACACCAATTGGAGAAAGCACCGAGGATGGTTAAAACACAGGATGCACTCTTGATGGATGATGTCAATGTCCATCACCAAGAGTGGCTTGGTAGCACCATGACATTCTGAGCTGGCCGAGTACTAAATGACATAACCACTAGACTAGCTCTGTGACAGGTAGTAAAGGAACCAACATAAAAGAAAAACTTACTTGACCTCGTCCTTGCCAATTTACCTGCCGCAGATGAATCTGTCCATGATGGTATTGGTAGGAGTGATCACCGCAAGGTCCTTGTTAAAATGGAGTCCCACCCTCATATTTAGGATGCCCTCCATTTTGTTGTATGACACTACCATTGAGCTTTTTTTTTATTGCTTCATGGGATGTGGTAGTTGGTGGCTGGGCCAGCATTTATTCAGGGCAATCACATTTCTGTGGATCTGGAGCCATATATAGGCCAGATCAGGTAAGGACAACAGTTTTCCTTCCCTAGAGGACATTAATGAAACCGTTCTTATGAGGAATCGACAATGGTTTCATGGTCATCATTCAACTTTTAATTCCAGATTTTTATTGAATCGAATTTACCATCTGCCGTGGTGGGGAACGAACCCGTGTCCACAGAACATTACCCGAGGTTTCTGGATTACTATTCCAGTGACAATACCACTACACCAATGTAAGGATGTATTTTGAGTGGAGCCAGCAGCTTAAAACTGGGCATCCATGAGGTGCTGTGGGTCATAAGCAGCCTCAGAATTGTATACAACCAAAATCTGTAACCTCATGGCCTGGTATATTCCCCACTCTCCCAAGTCAGGGAATCAATCCTGGTTCAATGAAAAGTGGAGGAGGGCAGGCCAGGAGTAGCACCAGGCACACCTGAAATGAGGTGTAAACCTGGCGGAGCTACAACACAAGACTACTTGTGTGCCAAGAAGTGAAAACAGCAGGCAGTAGACAGAGGCTGCACGATCCCACCCACCCCCCACCTCAGCACCCCCCCCCCCCCACCCCACCCTCCCTTTACAGCCCACTCCTGCGGAGGATCCCCCAACCCCAGCTGGGGTCCCCCTCCCCCGCCGAACACTGGGGTGGCAAGCCTTGCACCCCCGGGGCTCTTTTGCTGTGAGAAAAGATGGCTCCTCCCCTCCTCGGCTGCCCACGGAAGCCCTTCCGCCAGGTTCATGTTTTTAAAAAGAAGTACTAATCGGTGCCAGCGTGAATACTTGCTGGGGAGGCCGATGAATCACGGGAGGCCGTTGGATATGGGGTGGCTCCCGTTAATTGTATGGAAATAGTGCTTAAGTGGTGAGAATTGGTTTCTCGCCATGCGACGGCGAGTTCCCGATTTTACTTATGGGAGCGGGCCGGTTGCATTGCATTGTGATTGAGTGGTTCATCGGACTCCTCAAGATGCATTTCCGATGCCTCAACGCTCCTGTGGTGCACTCCAGTACACCACCCGGAGGGTCGCACACTTTGTGGTAGTCTGCTGTGTCCTCCACAACCTCGCACGGCAGCGAGGCGACAAGATGGAGGTTGGTGATGAGGAACATGTGGCCACCTCTGAGGAGGAGGACGAAGATGATGAGATGGCGCTGGACCAGTCGGGGCAGGAGGACCAGCCAGGGAGGAACCGGAGGACCAGCCGGATTCTGCAGGACAGGCGGCAGCAGCGAGGGTCCAGCAAGCCCGGAGGACCAGGGAGGCTCTCTTACTCGCCCGATTCACTTAGGAAGTGGCCTGGTCCATCAACCCCCACCCCCATTTACCCGGCCAGGGTATGTGTCACTCCAGTGTGCTGGGACTGTTTCGGCATCGTTAGCAGGTTACTGCCAATGGCAGGGGAGTGATAATAACCCACAGTGTGCTGAGCGCTGGTGGTCTTCAATCTATGCTGCAATCTGACCCCTGCCTGTCTGCTGAGTGCTTGCTCACACCTATCACCAGCACTTGGTGTGCCTGGAGGGGTTCGGGGGGGTCCGGCCTGGCCCCCAGCATCAACTCCTCCCTATCGGTGTCCATGGGGCCCTGGGGTTCACATTGGGACAAAGGACAGCTGGTTTGAGCCCTGGCTGCCCCTGTATCATCTGGCTCTGCCAGCCCTGATGGCTCCCCAATGCCTGCACCATCGTGTCGGCACCCTCGGCGATGCTCCTCAGTGATTGCGCCTCAGCAATGCCCATCTGAGTGTGGGACATGTCCCGCAGCACTTCGGCAATGCCCACCTGTGACTGGGACAAGCTCCACAGCGCCTCTGTCATTCCCATCTGAGAGCGGGGCATGTCCCGCAGAACCTCATCAAGGTCAGCCTGGAACTGAGTAACATCTCCATGTGAGCCGGACATTCTGCCGTGACCCTCAGCCATGGTCGTCACTGACTTCGCGGCGCCTCCACTAATGACGACATCATGCACCAAGCTCTCAACTGCGGTCAGCACCTGAGCAGTATTGGCATTGGTGCCATGCATTGCTCACCAGATTGTGCCCCAGAAGCCTGACCGCTAACGTTTCCCACCGAGGTTCGTGTATCTGCGCTGGTGGAGGGTGGGAATACAGGTGTAACACCTCAATTGTATCTTCCTCGGACTCCCCTCCTCTCCTGGTTGGCTGGAGAGGTGCCACCCAGGATAGGCAGGTCAAACAGCCGGGGTGCCCCCCCACGGACAGCCGTCTTGCTGAACACCCACTGACCACCTACCCCGGCCCATGGTTCTACACAGTGGCACCGGCTGTATAGGTGCGCTCACCCCCGCAACCCACCCCCGTCTCAATGCACCCCCCTCCCCCCCCCCGTCACCGAACACCCTGCTCAGCTGGTAGCCACCCACCGGGGGACCAACCAGGGCCACACACAAGGCAACCCCCAGTGAGGGCAGTGCCAGCCAACGCATCCCCGAGTAGCAGGGCCGGGCACCATGACTGGGGGCACCGACAGGGCTGGATACTGATGGGGCAGGGAAGTGTGGTGGGGGGAACATGCGTGGGAGTGGCCCACAGTGCCAACCGGGACCGCCATGTAGCCTATGATACCTGGATGGGCACGGAGTATGCACCATGCTAACATGTTGGCCTTTCACCCCCTGCAGACAATGACATTTGGACACCAACCCGCGAAGCTGTGGTGATTGATGCAGCTCTGCGAGATATCCTGCGGCCCCATGAGCGGGGGCCGCTCGGAGAGGAGGGGGAAGCTGGAGAAGAGGAACGGGCTGCAGAGGAGCGAGCTGCAGGGGATCAGGTGGCGGTCGCACAGGTTGGAGGGCTGGCCACCCAACAGGCCGAGGAGCAGGAGGTGCCATGAAGGCGCAGCATGTGGCCCGGCGTGTACCGGTGCTGCATGTTGTTCGAGGACCTGCCGGATCGGGCATGCCGACGGAGGCTGTGGATGAGCAGAGGGACTGTGCGACACATCTGCCAAACGATGACACACCTCTCACTGCCCTGAATCTTTATGCAACGGGGTCCTTCCAGACACTGAGTGCGGACCTGTCCGGGGCCTCATTGGCCTCGACGCACAGGGGTATCATGGACACGCTTTATGCCCAAGCAGACCAGTACATCCAGTTCCAGGTGGACCATGTCGACCAGGATGCCTGGGCGGAGGGGATAACTGCCATCGCTGGGATGCCCGGGTCCATGTGGTGATCGCCGGAATGCATGTTGCCCTATGGCAACGGCAGATAACAGGCTGCTCTGCACCAAATGAAAGGGGTTTCACTCCATGAACATCCATCTGGTCTGTGATCATCAGATGAGCATCATGCATGTCTGTGCCCGATACCCAGGTAGTGTGCCTTCATCCTGGCACACTACACGGTGATCCCCGACATGTTTGAGGGGTTGGCTGCTGAGCGACAGGGCTTACCCGCTGCGGGTTATGGCTGATGATGCCTATCTGCAGGCCAGAAACCGACACAGAAACCCAATACAACAACGCCCATACAGTGTCCAGGGTCGAGCGGTGCTTCGGCATCCTCAAGGTGCTTTGGAGGGGCCATCCAGTACAAGGTTGAGAGGGTTGCCTGCATCGTGGTGACCTGCTGCATCCTCCACAATATAGCCCAGCAGAGGGGCGATGTGCTGGAGGAGGAGGATGAGGAGGTAGGGCAGGCCTCATCGGTCAAAGAAGATGTGGGGGAGGGGGACAATGGACAGGACATGGGGCCCAGGCAGACACCGGAGGCCGCAGAACGCCATCGCCAGAGCATCATGGGACCCTCTGATCGTGACACGCTTCACCGACGGGGGGGGTGGGGGGGGGGGGGGGGATTGCTGGCCAGGGGCACGGTCACCACTTCCGAGACCCACACCCACTCACCTTCCACACATCAAAACCATCCACATGCACACCCCTCCGTTATACATACCTGTGACGCGGTAAGCTCCATGCCCTGGGTTTGCAGTAACAGCGGGTCTGGTCCACAGGATGGAGGATGATGATAACCCGCTCTGTGATGAACTCTGGTGCTCCACATCATTAGACAATGTCTGACTCATGTCCACAGCAGCACCTTCCACCTGGGTAATCCCTGCATGCGAGCTGGCCAGTCCATCACACAATCCCATCGGATCCCTGTGGTAAGGGTGCTGGGGACGGTTGGGGCAGGGGGGAAGGGAGGGGGAGGACAGTCCACCCACGGAGCCTGCACCAGTCCCCCACCCCCCCACTCCCCCTGGCCAGCACTGACCGGCCCACCTTCATACCCATCAGACAGAGCACCGAGGCAGGTTTCCATGGTGTTAACAGGTGTTTATTGTGGAGAAATATATACAGTTTGTGCCCTAGCCCCTATAACTCAATTATGCCCTGCACCCGTGCCAACTTAACTGGTGTCTAACCTTCTGGCCTTACGTGCCGTAACAATGTGCCCAGGTGGTTCCAGACGGTACAGCAGGAGTAGAGGCAGCCTGCTGTGACTCCTGCCCTGCAGCAAGCATCCCCGTCGGTGCGCGTCTCCTGGGGCGACCCAGCCTGAATGGGCCCGGCCGCTGCTCGGGTGTTCTGGTTGGCGTGCTGCCACCCTGTTCTGCTTGCTGTCCACCAGATGCACCAGAGACAGGAGGGAGTCCGAGGTGTTGTGGTGCTCCGGCACCTCCCCTGCGGGAGTCACCGACCCAGGCCCCATCACCTCCTACTCCCTCGAGGTGCCTGTTAGCCTCCAGGTTACTCCATCTGTTGCTGCCAGATGTGGTATGAAGGCATGGAGGTTAAATTATTCCAGGGCCGTGGCTGTTGGACAGCAGCTGCTTGCACACTCTGACCCTCACTAATCTCAGTTATACAAATGCAAATCCTGCATATTTGTGTTAGGTATCCAGGGAGCTCTTAAGACTGATGTGTTAGCTATGTTGGATTAACATGGACTGCAACTCGATGCAGTATCACTTGAAAACAGGCTTCCAACGCTGTAGATGATTCAACACTGCTTTATTGAACTTGCCGAGTAATGTACATAGTTCACTGAGTCGACACTCTATTAATCTAAGGTGCTAACCTTGGTCTGGCTTGCCCAGACTTGCTCTGTGCCATGTGTACTAAGTGATGACTGTACATTGCACCCTGACTGTTGCTACAGCTATCACTAATATGAAGAGGCCGAGCCTTCCTACCTCGTGTTTTCTACTGGTAGTGTACCCTATAGTGTCCTGCCTGGTGATTGGTTGTTCTGTATTCTGTGTGGTGATTGGTTCCTGTGTGTCCATCACTGCCTGTCTGTATCTCAATATGAACATGAGTGCATATTATGACAAAGACCTTGCATCTTTGTGCAGTCACAGATGCCATAGATCTTTGAGGGACCTTTCAGAGTTGGCTCCTTGGCTCCAGAAAACGAGTGAACGATGCTCATTTGCCACCCACATAGCAATGCTGAAGAAAGATGCAATCCTGCACATTCTGCCACAATCTCTTTGATAAAACAGTTTCAGATGTTTTGCTCACTCAGGTGAGGATGTCCAATACGCACCTCAGGGAGTGCCTGTTGTATTTATTTAATCAATGCCTATGCATTTCAGTTAACTACAGCTAGCAGATGGCAAATAACACCTACTCAAATATAGCTCCAAAACTTGGTGGATTCTCCCATGAATATGCCCATTAACTGGAAGCTCCTTCATTGGGCATTTGACCAATGTACTCAACTGTGCCTGGTTTTCCATGGCGTGAGTAAATAATTAAAAGGATGATCCTTCATTCGGCCTACGAGGAGTGCTGAGCTCTGCCCACACTCTTTGAGACCCCTCTCATGTAATTTTCCTGCTTGTTTTTTCAACTGCATCAAGACTGAGTAAAGGTGAAGATGACTCTCCTGACATTTGTGAGTTCACCCAGTACATTTCCCCAACCCTCGTCACCCACCAAGTTCCTCTCACCCTCCCCCGCAATCATTGCCTCCCTATTCCACTCCCCCATGTTACCATACAGCCTCCCTCTGTTATTATTGGCCCCATTAGACCATCAACCAGTTATTTGTTTTCTCGTGTGCAGCTATCAGTGTGCTTTTTACCATTTGCATTTGGAATGTCATAAATCTCTGCCCTTGATGATGCCTAGGAAACAAAGCATTGCCTTTTATTTTAGTTCAGACTATGGATAAATATAACAGCACCTACTTTGTAATTGAAGTTAAATGACTTTGTGATTCACACAATAGCCGTACAGAGAAAGGAGTAACAATTGCGTCAAGTCAAACGCAAGCAGCTAATAATCTTAATCAATAGTGATGACCGAAAGCACACCCAGTAAACATTACCAGATGACAGATCAAAGGCAGCATGATTATTTTGAACAAGGAGCCTCACCACTTTGTATATCATAATTACTATAATCATTATTTGGTTACACAACAGTGGTTATTACAAAACACAAGCCAGACTTTTTGCAGAAACTCGGAAATTTTTCTCTTAATGACTAGAGTGCAGATTTTATTTTGTAAATATCAAATGTAGATGTGCGATGCCAGCAGCTCTCAGTGACTCGACTGAAGAAGTATACATCTAGTTGCACATTTAGTACAATGTCGCTTTTTGATAATAAGGAGCATCTGCAGTTCCACAAATTACAGATACTTATGATCCAATGCTATTATGGAATGTTTATACTCTGCACTTTTTGGGTTACAATGTTGGCAGATTACAATAACACAATAAGTAGAGCCTTATCATTTTACATAGTTACAGCAAGTTGCTCCTGCCAAAGAAATAAAACACCTGGAATAAGACTACTATTACACGATTAGGTGCTAAACCCGAATGTCAAAGACAAACATTGATCTTGCTATTTCTTTGCATTTACAAGCTGTAATCATATAATACCATTTGGAATTTCTTTTAACATATTAGGCCATTGACCCTTTTGAATGTCATTCCATACGGCAGAAATTTTTGTACTTTTTTCTCACCACAACAAGCATAATGGAAAAAGAATCTTAAAGCAAATAATGACTGGTAATGAATCGAAACAGTAAACTCATATTGGAGGAGAAATCATCATTAAATAATGAAGTGTCTGTGTCAGATAGTTGAACTGATTTATCAAGAGCTGACAATAAGGTTTGCTCTACTAACTGGGCATGGGTATTAAAGGTTACATTTTTCGAGTCTTCTCTCCCTGGGGTTCAGGTACATAGGTTAAAATGGCATGCATATGTGCAGAAAAGGTACATGACATAATCAAAAAGGCTACAGAATGTCTGGCCTTTGTATCTCCAGGACTGCGGTATAAGTCATGTCACAGCTATATTGGTTAGACAGCACCTCGAGTATCGTGAGTATGTCAGGGCATCCCATTTCAGGAAGGATATATCAGCCATGGAGGAATTGCCGTGTAGATATGCCAGAATGATACCCGAACTCCAAGATTTTCAAAATGTATTTGATTACAAACATGAATCAAAACAGGTTACAGAAAATAAACACCCCAGGAAACATGCTTCCCAGCAATCAACTATACAGTCTGTCATAATATACACCAGTATATCATGGTGCAGACACACACTGATGGACATGACACAGAGACCAATCAACACGTACAAACACCGCAGCCAATCACCAGTTAGAATACACACACTATAAAGGCAGAGGGCACCATGGTTCCCGCTCATTCTGGGTGCTGCCTCGGAGTGTAACAAGAACTCATCCAGCCCAGCACAGACTTACAACACGTGCTGAGAGAATCAACTGGTTCGGACAAGGCTTAGGTCTCTAGTTTAAATTAGCATCATTTAGACCCACAGTCATCGTGTGTTAGTTAGTTAGAAATAGTTAATAAAATTGAGTCGAACCTTCATCAGTGTTGGAAGTGTCTGTTCATCTCTCAAGTCTACACTAGCCAACACTTCACAGTCTGTACAGAATTTTTCCCTCCGACCTCTCTGAGAACCCCAAATATCGCCACCAAAGGGTCCGGGTCCACCTCCTCCTCCACTATCATGGCTAAGACTGTGAACATTCCCGCCCAGAATCTTCCCAATTTTTTTTCAACCCCAAAACATGTGTACGTGATTCACTGGCCCCCGCCCACACCTCTTACATTCATCTGCTACCCCCCGAAAGAACCCACTCATTCTCGCCCGAGTCACCTTAAACTGTATCAAGCTCATCCTTGCACAAGAGGATGTCCCGTTTACCCTATGCAGTGCTTCACTCCATACTCCCCAATTGATCTCTCCTCCCAACTCCGCCTCCCATTTCTCCTTGATCTTAACCACCCACTTGCCTCTTCATCCCCCCAGACACTTATATATATATCCCCAATGCTTCCCTCCCCTTCCACATCCAGAAGCAGCAGTCACTTCAGCAGGGTGTATCCTGGTAACCTAGGGAACCCCCTCCAGACCTTTTGTGCAAAGTCCCTAACCTGCAGACACCTGAACTCACTCTCCCTCAGCAGCTCTACCCTCTCCATTAGCTCCTCCAGACTGGCGAACCCTTCCTCCAAATACAGATGTCTCACCTTGACCAGCCCCATTTCCCTCCACCTCCTGTATACACTATCCATCTCCCCCCCCTCAGCTCAAACCCATGATTCTCACACAGCGGCGTTAGCACCGACATCCCTTCCACCCTAAAATGCCTCCTCAGCTGATTCCATATCTTCATCGTGGACTGCACCGCCGGGCTCCCTGAATACCTACTCGGAGCCATTGGCAATGCTGCCATCACCATAACCCTCAAACTAGACCACTTACAAGATTCCTCCTCCATCCTAACCCTCGACCCCATCTCCTTCCCACCACAGCTGCACTTTGGCCACATTCGCCGCCCAATAATAACGAAGCAAGTTCGGCAATGCCAACCGCGCCCCCCTGCTGCCTCTGCCTCTGTAGCAGGGTCCTCCCCACCCTTGGCACCATCCCGCCCTATACAAAGTCCGAAATGATCGTGTCCGCTTTCCGAAAAAAAGCCTTTGCATAAAGATCTGGAGCCCCTGAAAAATAAACAAGAACCTCGGCAGAATATTCATTTTTACCACTTGGACCCTCCCCGCCGACGTTAAGTGCAGTGTATCCCACCTCTTAAGATCCTCCCTAGCCTCCTCCACCAGCTTTGTTAAGTTCCACTTAGGGAGCCCCATCCATTCCTTCACCACCTGAATCCCCAAAAACCTAAACCTATCCCTCACTACCGTAAATGGCATCCCCCCTAAATTAGCCCACTGTGCCAGCTCATTCACCGGAATCTTTAAAAACCTGACTAAGACATGCCTATTTGTGCAATGGAACCAGCCAAGTCAGGAATGCTGGATGCTCGCCATCTCTCCATACTCATATTGCACCCCTCTGGCATACGCAGTTTCCCTACCGCCCTCCCATTGTCAACCTGTCAAATTGCCCCGAAACGTTTTCCTCCTCATCAATCCTTCTACGGTGGGCACCCTCGAATATGTCCTGTCCACCTCTACTATTCTGCTCACTAGACGGTCATGTTCCTCCCTCCTTTCCCTATCCTCACGAGCCTTAAATGAAATAATTTCCCCCCGGACAACTGCCTTCAATGCTTCCCAAAGAATGACTGCTGACACCTCCCCATTCTGATTCTGCTACACATACTCCTTAATCACCAACCGCACCTTATCACGAAACCCTCCATCCACCAACAACCCCAAGTCAAACCTCCACCCCAATTCTGCTCTCATCCCGATTTAAACCAAATCTCCAGCCAGTAGGGCGCATGGTCCGAGATAACTATGCCGCATATTCTGACCCCTCCACCCCAATCAAAATCTCCCGACTCACAACAAAATAATCATTAATCGAATACACCTTAAAGACGTGTGAAAACAAGGAATACTCCCTTCCCCCGGTCCTGAAAATGCCATGGATCCACAATACCCATCCTCTCCATAAACCTCCCCAGCTCCCTTGCCATGCGTACCCTACCCATCAACCTGGGGCTCGACCTATCCACCCTCGACTCTAGGACACAGTTAATATCTCCTCCCATGATCAACTGGTGCGTGGCCAAATCTGGGATTGCTGCCAGCAACCCCCTCATAAAACCCACATCATCACAATTTGGGGCATACACATTTACCAACACCACCGCTGCCCCTTCCAATACCTCACTCACAATTACATATCTCCCACCCGGATCCCTCACCTCCTTTGCACTCACAAATCCCATTTTTTGCTCATTACAATTGCCAGGGTTGATGTCCGCCATGCCTCCAGCCAGCTTTGCTGGTTCTCTGTTGTTGTGGTCCTTTTCCTCTGCAGCCTTGATCAGCTGATCCACTAATGAACTAGCACCCCTCTGACTTACGAGCGGTGAGGGGGTGGGGGGGGGGGGGGGGCATTTAGCAGGGGGGGGGGTAGTGGGTCTTGGATGGCTCATTCATGCATCCACTCTCATGGGACCTGCAGGACACTAGGACCAAGAGGAAGATGCCTGTCAGCAACATGCTGCCATTATTCAAGAGGGTGCTGCTGTTGGGGTGAACCATTCTTTAATCTGCCTGGCCGATCCCTCCCCACATTGAGGTCCACAGTGTGTCGCCCACATGAAATAGAAAGCATTTATATTCTGCAGTAACATTATATTCTGCAGTCTTCCTTCCCTATGTACGGTATGCTTTGTA
Organism: Scyliorhinus canicula; assembly: GCF_902713615.1. Taxonomy (NCBI): domain Eukaryota; kingdom Metazoa; phylum Chordata; class Chondrichthyes; order Carcharhiniformes; family Scyliorhinidae; genus Scyliorhinus; species Scyliorhinus canicula. The sequence continues at coordinate 134,490,485 of NC_052151.1, read as the reverse complement.
CAGCATGCAAGAAACAATACTTTCCACTGTATACTTGATGTACCATCAATTGGACGCGAGACACGATGAAGGTCCAAACTGTGGCTTTAATCAGCTAGATGTTAGCCCGGTCGTCGACTACAGTGAAAGGCCGACCGCCGGGAACTCTGGGTACTTATACCCCGCCTCGGAGGCGGGGTCTACTTGCCTCTCGACCAATTGGTGAGCAGTCAGATGACCAGTCCCAGCCAATCAGCCGAGAGGCACATGACCAGCCAGAGCCAATGGGAAACCAGTGCTCTGCACCAATGGCAGTGCTCCTATTCATACCAGCACTATACTAAAACATGTGACAATAATGAATCAAATCAAATCAAATTAAATCAAAAATTTAGTCGCACTCACCCTGTCAGTGGGGAAGAGATCATTGACTTACATTCTGCACAGGACCCAAATGCGCTGCTGGGCCCAAAGGCTGCTAATTTCTGCTGCGGCCTCCATCCAGACTTTGTTTGTCAGGACGTACGGTCTCGTCTTAATGTCCATACGGAACAACAACCTGGCAAAGAACCTGCAGGCAGGCATTACTGAACTGTGAGGCCACTCTTTGTCTTCCCTGTTTGCAGCATTCTACTCCACTCTGTTGACAGGACACTGAAGGCACTGATCCTCATGTTCTTTGCAGGGATGAGGGTCCTCGCAGTAGCTTGTATAGTGTTGCAAGGAGCTCTGAAGCAAAACAGATAGGCCTGGCTGACATTTAAAATAGCACCAGCACCTCTGCTGCAGGAGTTCTGTCGTCCTGCCCACCCCCATCACTTGATTCACCAGGCACCATTCCTGGGTTCGCCATCTCTCGATAAACAGAGACGTTCTAAAAGGAGTATTTAGTGGCCACAGAGGAGTCCACAACGAGAGGTGTAAAGAAACTTGTTTTTACTAATAAACAATTATTTACTCAATACACTTCAGGTTCCAGCCGGGACTCCTCAAACTCGACTCCCTGAATAAAATTTGGAGAAAGAAATATTGGGGGGAAAAATATTTGGGGGGGGGGAATAAATTTGGAGAAAAAATATTTTGAGGGGGGGAAATAAAACTGGGGAAGGGGAACATGTCCGAGGGAAAGTTTAGAGGATATGTGCGAGGCGGGGTGGTGAGTGCCTGGGGCTGGTTTAGCACAGGGCTAAATCGCTGGCTTTGAAAGCAGACCAAGGCAGGCCAGCAGCACGGTTCAATTCCCATACCAGCCTCCCCGAACAGGTGTCGGAATGTGGTGACTAGGGGCTTTTCACAGTACCTTTATTTGAAGCCTACTTGTGACAATAAGCGATTTTCATTTCATTTGATTTCCCATTTGGGCTGAGCTTTTATTGCCAGAGTCCCTTTCTCCACTATTGCCCCCTACCCTCGCCCAGCCCCACCCTTCTGCGGGGAAGCTCGTAATCCACGAGACTTTTGGGGAGGGTAATTGACCTGTTCCCATCGGTCTCGTGTGGGTTATAACAAAGAACAAGTGCTTTTGCATTGTCAACTTGTTTCTAAATTATGGTACTACAGTGTAGAAGTTATGTTGCTAGACTATATGCCAAGAGTCTTACATTAATAAGTAAGAGGAAAGGCATTCAGCACCACCTATGATGATTTGCATTCACCATTAAAAAGAAAACTGGTATCAGTAAAAGGTAACCATGAAACTGTGGATTGCTGTAAATCAACCAATTAGTTCGGCAATGTCCTTCATCAAAGGAAACTTGTCATCCTTACTCAATTTGGCCTGCGGGTGACTGTAGTCATTGATTGATTTCTAAATTGCCTCTGAAGTGACCGAGTAAGCAACCCCATTGTCTTAAAACAGGGAAATCAATAACTAACAAACTTGACAACAGCACCCATCACAAGAATTAATAATAAAACACCACTCTCCAACACCTTTATTCAGCGCTTCAGCAGAGTCTCTTTCTAGTATCTGAACTCTAATTGGTGCTCGGGGAGCAAGAATAGTAGAGAAAATGCTAAAAAAAGAACTGGAATTTACTTTTGCAGAGGAAATAAATGAATATAAAAGATCCATTATCAAGTCACAATGCAAAACCAAGTTACATATCAAGTAAGTTGCCTATCGAGCAGCTGCAGGACATTCTGGGGGGGGAGGGTGAACAGCCATCTGTCATTATTCACATAGGCACCAACGATATAGGTAGAAAACGGGATGAGGTCCTACACGCTGAATTCAGGGAGTTAGGAGTTAAACTAAAAAGAAGGACCTTAAAGGTAGTAATTTCAGGATTGCTACCAGTGTCATGAGCTAGTCAGAGTAGGAATGTCAGGATAGATAGGATGAATGCGTGGCTCGAGAGATGGTGCAAGAGGGAGGGATTCAAATTCCTGGGGCATTGAAACCGGTTCTGAGGGAGGTGGGACCAGTACAAACGGGACAGTCTGCACCTGGGCAGGACTGACCAATGTCCTGGGGGGGGGGGGGGGGGGGGGGGGGAGTGTTTGCGAGTCCTGTTGGGGAGGGTTTAAACTAATGTGGCAGGGGAATGGGAACTGATGCAGGAAGTCGGAGGGAAGTAAAACAGGGACAGAAACAAAAGGCAGTAAGGGGGAAAGTGTAAGGCAGAGAAGCCATAGTCAAAAATCAAAACGGGCCACAGTACAGGGTTCAGTGACTGAGGGGAGCTCAGTGAATAGGCCCAGTAATACTAAAAGGAATAAAACAGGAACTAAAAACATAAATGGAAAGCAACGCAGCAGGTTATTACATGAAGATATGGGTTCTACGATAGTGAAAATTAGGAGAAAAGTTAAAAGGAAAAATAACTGAGGAGAGGTTACTGATGGAGGTGTTAAGATTCAAAACGGAGGTGTAAAAGCCAACATGAGGGTACTTCACCTGAATGCTCGTAGTATTCAGAATAAGGTGAATGAGTTGATGGCGCAAATTATCCTGAATGACTATAATTTAACGGCCATTACTGAATCAGGTTAAAGGATGGTCACAACTGGAAGTTAAATATCCAGGGGTATCAAACTATTCGGAAGGACAGAGTGGATGATAAAGGAGGTGATGTAGCTCTGTTATTTAAGGATGACATCCGGGCAGTAGTGAGGGATGACATTGGTGCGATGGAGGATAAGGTTGAATCCATTTGGGTGGAAATCAGGAATAGTAAGGCGAAAAAGTCATTGATAGGAGTAGTCTATAGGCTACCAAATAATAACATTACGGTGGGGCGGGCAATAAACAAAGAAATAACTGATGCATGTAGAAATGGTACAGCAGTTACCATGGGGGATTTTAATCTACGTGTCGATTGGTTTAACGAGGTCGGTCAAGACAGCCTTGAGGAGGAGTTTATAGAATGTATCCGCGATAGTTTCCTAGCACAGTATGTAATGGAACCTACGAGGGAACAAGCGGTCCTAGATCTGGTCCTGTGTAATGAGACAGGATTGATTAATGATTTCATATTTAGGAATCCTCTCGGAAGGAGCGATCACAATATGGTGGAATTTAAAATACAGATGGAGGGTGAGAAGGTAAAATCAAATACTAGTGTTTTGTTCTTAAACAAAGGAGATTACAATGGGATGACAGAAGAGCTGGCTAAGGTAGATTGGGAGAAAAGACTTTATGGTGAAACAGTTGAGGAACAGTGGAGAACCTTCTAAGCGATTTTTCACCGTGCTCAGCAAAAGTTTATACCAACAAAAAGTAAGGACGGTAGAAAGAGAAAAAATCGACTGTGGATATGTAAGGAAATAAGGGAGAGCATCAAATTGAAGGATAAAGCATACAAAGAGGCAAAGGTTAGAGGGAGACGAGAGAATTGGGAAATCTTTAGGGGGCAACAGAAAGCTACTAAAAAAGCTACAAAGAGGAGGAAGATAGATAATGAGAGTAAACTTGCTCAGAATATAAAAACAGATAGTAAAAGTTTCTACAAATATATAAAACAAAAAAGAGTAGTGAAGGTAAATATTGATCCTTTAGAGGATGAGAAGGGAGATTTAATAATGGGAGATGAGGAAATGGCTGAGGAACTGAACAGGTTTTTTGGGTCGGTCTTCACAGTGGAAGACACAAATAATATGCCAATGACTGATGGAAATTAGGTTATGACTGGTGAGCACCTTGAGACGATTGTTATCACTAAGGAGGCAGTGATGGGCAAGCTAATGGGGTTAAATGTAGACAGGTCTTCTGGCCCTGATGGAATACATCCCAGAGTGCTAAAAGAGATGGCTAGGGAAATTGCAAATGATAATTTACCAAAATTCCTGAGGCTCTGGGGTGGTCCTGGCGGATTGGAAATTAGCAAATGAGACACCATTGTTTAAAAAAGGAGGTAGGCAGAAAGCGGGTAATTACAGGCCAGTTAGCTTAACTTCGGTAGTAGGGAAGATGCTGGAATCTATCATCAAGGAAGAAATAGCAGGGCATCTGGATGGAAATTATCCGACTGGACAGACGCAGCATGGGTTCATAAAGGGCAGGTCGTGCCTAAGTAATTTAGTGGAATTTTTTTGGACATTACCAGTGAGGTAAACAATGGGGAGCAAATGGATGTGGTATATCTGGATTTCCAGAAAGTTTTTGACAAGGTGCCACATAAAAGATTTCTGCATAAGATAAAGATGCATGGCATTAAGGGTAAAGTGGTAGCATGGATAGAGGATTGGTTAATTAATAGAAAGTGAAGTGTGGGGATTAATGGGTGTTTCTCTGGTTGGCAATCAGTAGCTAGTGGTGTCCCTGAGGCATCAGTGTTGGGCCCACAACTGTTCACAATTTACATAGATGATTTGCAGTTGGGGATCAAGTGCAATGTGTCCACATTTGCAGATGACACTAAGATGAGTGGTAAAGCAGAAAGTGCAGAGGATACTGGAATTCTGCAGAGGGATTCGGATAGTTTCAATGAATGGGCTAGGGTCTGGCAGATGGAATACAATGTTGACAAATGTGAGGTTATCGATTTTGGTAGGAATAACAGCAAAAGGGATTATTATTTAAATGATAAAATATTAAAACAATCTGCTGTGCAGAGGGACCTGGGTGTGCTAGTGAATGAGTTACAAAAAGTTAGTTTACAGGTGCAACAGGTGATTAAGAAGGCAAATTAAGTTTTGTCCTTCATTGCTAGAGGGATGAATTTAAGAATAGGGATGTTATACTGCAACTGTATAAGGTGTTAGTGAGGCCACACCTGGAGTATTGTGTTCAGTTTTGGTCTCCTTACTTGAGAAAGAACATACTGGCACTGGAGGATGTGCAGAGGAGATTCACTAGGTTAATCCCAGAGCTGAAGGGGTTGGATTACGAGGAGAGGTTAAGTAGACTGGGGCTGTACTCGTTGAAATTTAGAAGGATGCGGGGGGGATATTACAGAAAAATATAAAATTATGAAGGGAATAGATAGGATAGATGTGGGCAGGTTGTTTCCACTGGGGGGTGAAAGCAGAACTAGGGGGCATAGCCTCAAAATAAGGGGAAGTAGATTTAGGACTGAGATTAGGAGGAATTTCTTCACCCAAAGGGTTTTCAATCTGTCGAATTCTCTGCCCAGTGAAGCTATTGAGGCTCCTTCATTAAATGTTTTCAAGATAAAGATAGATCGTTTTTTGAAGAATAAAGGAATAAAGGGTGATAGTGTTCGGGCAGGAAAGTGGAGCTGAGTCCACAAAAGATCAGCCATGATCTCATTGAATGGCGGAGCAGGCTCGAGGGGCCAGATGGCCTACTCCTGCTCCTAGCTCTTATGTTCTTATGTTCTTATTAATCATGGAAATATGCTGTGCATGTTATCAGGGAAGAAACATATGAGACTGTGAAGTTTGGGAGGACAATTGATTTTCTCTAGTACCCGGCAGAGGCCTGTCCTGCTCACAGTGTCAAATGCTCTTGTGAGATCCACAAGAGCAAGGTAGACGTGTGCATGCTACTCTCTGTACGTCTCTTAAAACCTGATGTAGGAAGGTCAAGTCTGCCATGGCTTAGCCTGCTCTGAAGGCATATTGCGCCTCCAACTGTTGGTTAGTCGATGGAGCCTCATTAAAATTACCCTGGCAAAGGCCATAAGTGGCATAAGGGAGTGAGATGCCATATATGTTGCTGCAAACCTCTCGATCGTCTTTGTTCTTGTTAGCGTGATGATGTTTGTGGCAAACATATCCCGTGGGACAGAGTCTTCTCTCTGGCGGGGAGGAAAAGATTGTGGAGGTATGGCAGCAGATGGGGCTTTCCATATTTGGGCAGCTCAGCTGGTACTTTCCTTGCTGCTTGGAAGTCAATGGCATTTTCAAGCACAAGTAATGAGGGTTCTGCACCAAGCTCATTCATGACAAGGAACTGCAGATGATAATTAAGCACAGGCAGAGAGAGATATCCATGCAAAATAAACAGCTGCTTTTTCCCAATTTTCTAACCACCACCTCACCCAGCCATGTTCGACATTTACAAACACCTTTTATTTCATTTTAACAGGCTCTGCACAAAACTATATATTCGCATCACCTGACACAAAGGCCACCTCCCGTGCCAGCCTCCCTGAACAGGAGCCAGAATATGGCGACTAGGGGCTTTTCACAGTAACTTCATTTGAAGCCTATTCATGACAATAAGCAATTTTCATTTAATTTTCATTTCATTTTTCACCTGAAGCCTCTTTATATAATCAGTGTCAATTATTGGATGCTTAACATAAATGAGACAACTAATAGGAATGTGTCTTAACCCATTACTTAACATCCCAGAATATATTTTTCCTGTGCCATCAGAAATGCATCTTCCTGTTTAACCTGCACTGCCATGCCTCTCTTTCCTCTCCTGCTATTCAATTGCAATATAACCTGCCAATATCCACTATATCTATGTGCACTGGCAACAAAAATAACACATGGCCTAGAAAGTGGTCATAGCTTGTTTTTGACCACATGACAGTGAGATGATGTCAGTGGCAGCTGAACTAAGGTGGCCAAAGTTTGCGTAAAGTTGGACTTTGGGCCTTATTAACATTATCTAGTGAAAAACTACACTTGTCACACCTTCGGTCCCAGCTTTTTCTCCACTCTGCAATGCCCAATTTCCAGAAAGAATATAAAATAGCCATTATGTCCATTGTTTACATATGTTAGCGACCTAATTTCTCTTTGAGGCAGTTGCCTAGGATACCTTGCCCAGGAGACCTTGCCCATACCTTTTCAAGCATCTTTTATGTGTGGGATATTGGTCAAAATTGGCGTTCTGTGCACATGAAATACAAGTGTAATACATCTAATTTATCAGCGATTATCCGCTGTTCACTTTTGCTGTTGATATGACAATTCAAAATCTTCTCATTTGTTTGATTCTCTGACTCTAGGGTGACACAGTGGTGCAGTGGTTAGCACTGCTGCCTATGGCGGTAAGGACCCGTGTTCGATCCTGGCCTCGGGTCACTATGTGTGTGGTGTTTGCACATTCTCCCCGTGTCTGCATGTGTTTCACCCCCACAACCCAAAGATGTGCAGGATAGGTGTATTGGCCATGTTAAATTGCACCTTATTTGGAAATAAAATGATGGGGTACTCTAAATTTTTTTTTTCAAATTTGAAAAATAAATTGAAAATTAAACAATTCTCTGATTCTGGATCTGAAGGACAATGGAATATTCACTTTTGATTTAACTGGAATTATGCAATGCTGTATTTGTGCATCAATAATGACCTTAACAAGGTCATTAACAAGTGAAATTGTTTTTTTTCAACTTTTTACGACCACCCTTTCTGCTGTGTTTGGAGAACTTAGAATTTGCAAAAGGGAATGGAAGAATTGTCCATGATGACTTTCTGCCAATGTTACACCCTTTTTAATCACAACTAGTTTTTTGTTAAAATGAAAAAAGAGAAAACATTGCCTTGGGTTCTAACTATGTGTTCCTAAATTATATCCAGGAATAGATTGTGAAAATAGATATTGTTTCAAAGTTGTTCTGAAGTGTATGGCAAGAGTAATGACCACACCTTATAAGATCAATGGAACAGATTTTAATATGGCGAGGTGAGACAAGAGTCTTCACATCAATTCACTGCCAAACTGAGAACTATGAACTGTTCACACTGTAGCTGCTTGGCTCAACAATCAGACGATTGAGAAACATGACTGGGAATTAAACCACTTTTGGCAATAGGTGTTCAATCTGTTTAAATAACAAAAGCCCCCATGTCAAAGACAGCTCATGTAAGTCTTCTATTGTCGTACATTTATCAATGAAAACTTGTATTATGCGCTTTTTATGGAACACAAAGAAACATCTATCCACGTTTGTGTGTAGCAGATCATGCTAAAAAATGCAGCATTATTTCCATGTCAGCATTTTCCAATTTTCGTAATGATATCAATCACACAATGACAAAGGACTGTTGAAAGAAAATGACTGCTCCATTTAAAGCGATAGCAGTGATCCTTTCTAGGTCAGAGCAATTGTGAATTACATTCGAGCTGTAACGTCTTGTACAATTGAATAGTAAGACAATTTCTCACATGAGGAGCTTTGCCACCTTGGGAAGGACTACAAGTGGAAACCAATTATTTTTGCCAAAATAATGAGATCACTGGAAGAATTATCTTGGGCCAGCTTTTATGCAGCACTTATGGGGCCACTTATAGGAGAACATCGTCAGACAAGTCAGAAAACAAATCATTAACCCACCATCTCAAGTCGAGATGTTATGTTCAGTAGGCGAACCAGGAAATAAGAAATAATAAGTACCAAAACACAGGGCTTGCTTCTTATACCATCAAAATAGGTTGTTCCGATTAACATTACTGTACAGCTAAAATTACTTCAATACTTTACTTTGGAAACATATATGTTATAACCCAAATGGGTCTCATGGGGTAGGGATGATCCACTACTCTGTGAATCTTGCAGAATACGACCTCCTCCCATAAGGGGGCAGGGAACCCTTAATGTATAAATAGAGACAGCTAGTCACGCACAGACTAGAGAAGACTCTGTAGATAACTACTGGAGCTGCACATAATAGTTAACGTGTTAAATAAAAAAGGTTGTTTTTCTCTACAACTCGGTGTGCACTCCTGTCGTTGCCCACTTACAAAAAAAAGTTTCAACCGATTCAGAATATATATTTATTTCAGATTCCTATCCACTATTCACTTTCTTGATGCACGTGCTGAATGCAAAGAAACTAAAGGAAGACAGAAAAAATCAGTCTGGTGATCTTTGTAATGAACCAGAATGGAATCAGATCATTTGAAATGATAAACTGAAATCATCCAGATTTTGTATCTTTCAGAGAAGCACAAAGTTTGTGCGACTGAATGAATTTTGCAACAGACCCTTCAGCTGTTGTTTCCTGTTGGAACTTTCATTGGATGATGACAAGAAATACACACGTCTGAGGGACTGAAAGTTTCTCAAACTTGTTACGTGTTCCCGTTGATTTTATGATGTAGAACCTGCATTTAAATGGCGAGACCTTACTGACATTTTGGAGGAGGAGACACAAGTAAACACTCAGAATTGGCTGCTCCTTCCTTATTGTGAGTTTGAGCAAATAGAAATGATAGATAAATGGACAGATGGACCTTGAAAGAGGAGTCTGTTTTACAACCTGCTCTTTGAATTCAAAGGCAAAGAAAGTGGCAGTGTGTAAAGACTATCAACTCTATTCCCCATTCATCACCGCTGCTGAAGACCAATTTGACATCCAACATTTGTCATTAATTAATTGAAGAGTAAAATGTGGGTATGAACAATATTCAAGTGTTTTCTTTAAGCTTTAGGTTTCTGTTGGACCTGTTGATCTGACTGACATTAAGCATTGGGGGAAGGCTACAAAATGAATGTTTTCCTGTATTCTATTTAAAACGTAACTTTTTAAAATGCTATAAAAATTGCTGACTATAGTGTGCTCTGAATAGATTTGCTTTCCAAGGGACTGACAGAGGCAGGAACATGTTACCTGTTACTTAAATTTGTTTTATTTTTCTTGCCATGCGCAAAATGTCAGACATACACTTGTCAGTAATTGAGACCTGCGATCAAGGTTCATAAGCAAGCAAGACAATTTATAGGGGAGGAGAGGCTTCGGAAGGACAAGGAATAAGTGAATTCAGTGTAGCGTATGGAGGGAAGATTAGTAGAGATGTGCCATGCACCTCGCATGTCATACTGAGTTGAATGAGCTGCAGTTCTATGACCTGGTTTGATGTGACATCATTACAACTACAACCACCTATTGGAACAATAGTCCACAATTCACCATGTTGCATTGTTCGTACCATCTACCATGGGAACTCCATTGACAAAGGTTCTAAGTTGTGTCAAAGTGTCTCTTGTGAATGTTCAGTCATTTATTTTCAAGGCCTGGGTTTCCAAACATCAAGGGATTGTCTCTTGCAGATCCTACATGCTGGGCAAGTCATTATGCTGGCTTTAAATATCCTGCCTTTTATGGATGAGTCTCCTTTTATGCAAGGAATTGTTCAGGGTTTTTGTTGAGCAAAAATAGAGGTCAAAATTAATTAGGTTCTTGATTAATAAGGGGATCAGGGTTTATGGGGATAAGGCATGAGAATGGGGATGAGACAAATTTCAGCCATGATTGAATGGCGGAGCAGACTCGATAGGCCGATTGCCTAATTCTGCTCCTATGTCTTATGGTCCAAAATTCAGCAACCGCGTTGCACCCGCGGGGTTCGGGGGTGCTGGATAAATAGCAGAAAAGGGCAAAATCAAGGTTCGCAGAACCATTGTGAGATTCAGCTAGCCCGTTCCTGATGGTGAGTTCCGGATCTCACTCAAAAATGGCATGATACTATTAACCCTAATTTGCGTTCATTTCAGTAACCATAAAGAAGGACAATTTTTTCTAAGATACCTGGGTCCTGGAACACCGGGCTCAGGGCAACGTATGAGTCCAAAAGGTAATCTGTTTGAAGCAGAAAGACGCTGCGGGCCTGGTGCACAACATTGTTTCAAATGGGCCACCTGATGATGCCATTGAAGAAATGCTTTTTCAGATTGCTGATGCTTTTGTTGCTGATGTGGTGTTGTATCTGGCATGTCACCACTCATTAAATATGCATGTTCAATTGCACATTGAGCACAGGTGGAGTATGTGGATGCCAGGATTTGGTTCCACTGATATTGGGCCGTGTGGGAGAGCCTGTACAACTGCAGCTCCTGGATGGATGTTTATCAAATATCTGTAATGGATGTACCTTTAAGAAATAGGTATTGATCAAATAGCTGCAGTAATGTCATAGTGTGGGTGGTGCTGGGTTGTTTGTCTGTTTTTACTTTCGTTTTTGAGCTGGCAGCTAAGTGTGTATTTAGTTTCGTTTTCAGAGTTGGAGCTGCATCCAGCCAAACAATGTGTAATTTTGATCTCTCGCTGCATGAAAGGAATGTCTTCAGATCACTTGCTAATTTAAAAGTGATAACTGCTCTCAGTAGAGAATTTAAACCTGCTGTCTTTGTTAAAGAGGGTATTGGTCTTATGGATGTTGCTGGGAAAGATTAAGGGTTACTTATAGAGTACTGTATTCTTTGGGGGAAGTATTTGAGTTGATAGTTGCTAAGATGTTTACTGTGTGTTTATAAAATGTTAACTGGATTCATACAATAAACATTGTTTTGTTTTAAAAGTACTTTAGATCTCTGTTGCATCACACCTGTAGAATGGGCCCTTGTGCTCCCCATAACCACAATCTATTAAAAGCTGTGGGTCAGATGAAATCCATGATACACTTTGGGGGTTCTCTAAACCCTGGCCCATTATAGAACACATTGATGGACAGATCATTTCCATGACAAAGTTCTAGACATGATAACACATTCTCAGCTTATCCTCTGTTTCTGCTGAGGAATCTGCAAGGGGTGATACAATATGTTTGTTTTCTTGTGTGAAAATGAGCTGATATAGCTTTGTATTGGTACCAATGTGTGACGGTGGTGTTTCCTTGTTGTTTAATGGTTAATGTGACATGTGGAATATTACATGGTTGAATTTAAAATCTTTGTTACTGTTGACCATTTAATAAACAAAATGTTTGCAACTCTCAAGTGCCACATCAAGGGAACATTTCTCAGAGGATAATTAGTGCATTGCATGTTCAGCAAACCTTGATGCCTGAACACTGTGCCTGAACTCTAGGAGCATCAGCACCTTAGAGGCAGCTGCCAACAATCACTAAAGGGCAGAGCTTCACCACTGAGGATCCTCTTGCGGCCAAAGGATGAGCATAGGGCAGCTGAGCACTGCCTCCCTAATGTTTCCGGCAGAGGTTTGAGGTCTGCGGTCTAGGAGCTCCTGATGTGACCGGGGGTGAATATGCAGACCAAGCTCCGCCAGCAGAATTGGCTCATTGGATGGCACTCTGAGAGAAGGCAGAACACGTAAGGGTGGGGGAGGCTTAGGGGATTTGAGGTCCTGGAATGGAAACCCTAATTGATAGTCAGTCTCTGACTTCTCCAATTCCTTACAGATAAAACCATGTTTGGTAGAGTTGATCCCTCGGACGCTGTCCTTGCATTGCTTGTGGCAGCCACGGTGGGCCGATACCATAGAAGGCAGCACCAACAACGCAGACTGGAGGTGGCTCCCCATGTACAGGGAGCAGTCGCACACCCTGAAGACCCGGCCGTCCATCAGGCTGAGAAGGAACCCAGAAGGTGAGGCCAACGACAGACGAGGGTTAACCGGCGTCTTTAGTCATTCAATGAGGTGACGAACATCATGTGCTGCACAATCCGTCTCAGCAGGGAGACAGTGCGGCACCTGTGCCACATCCTCACTAACATAACACCTCTTGGAGGAGGAAACACCTTCTCCCAGTGGCTGCGAAGGTCACTGCAGACATAAACTTTTATGTCACTGGGTCATTTCAGGGCTAATGGGCATATCACAATCATACACTCACAGGTGCATCTAGGAGGTGAAGGATGCTCTTTATACCTGGGCATCAGACTATATAACCTTTGAGCTGGATCAGGCAAACCACGATTCCCGGGCTGTAGGAATTTTGGCTATCGCGGAGATGCCCCAGGTCCAGGGGGGCAATTGATGGCACACATGTTGCCCTGCATGCACCGGGGCATCAGGGAGTGCCCTATATTAACTGGAAGGGGTTCCACTCCCTGAATGTTCAGACCATTTGTGACCACCACCTCCGAATCATACACATGTGAGTCTGCTACCCTGGGAGCGTGCATGATAGCAACATCCTGGGGCACTTGGATATCCTTGCTGTCTTCGAGGATCACCTGATGAGGTCATGGCTGATGACACCGGTGCGGAGGCCTGAGACTGATGGGGAGAACCGTTATAATGAGACCCACATTGTCACCCGTGCTATCATTGAGCAATGCGTCAGGCTGCTAAACATGCGGTTCTGATGCCTTGACCACTCTGGCGGTGTCTTGTGTTACACCACCCTAGAGGGTCTCCTGCTTTGTGAAGGTCTGTTGTGCCCTCCAAAATCTAGCACAGCAGGGGAATGATATGCTGAGGAGGAGGACAAGGATAGGTGGAGCCTCATCTGAGGAGGTGGATGAGGAAGATGAGGCGGTCCAGGAGAGGCCGGCAACGGGCCCAAGGAGGAGCCAAAGGATGGGGGACAGGCGATGGCAAGATCCGACATGCTAGGAAGACAAGGGAGGCCCTAATCATCTGCAGATTCTCCTAGGACGAGGCTGCGTCCATCAACTCAAATTGCCTTCTGTCTGTAGTTGCTAGTCCTGGAGGCTTCCCATCGTCTGCACCATGGTATCGACGGCCTCTGCAATGCCCTTCAGTTATTGGGCCATGCTGTGGAGTGCCTCTGCAAAGTCCACCTGGACTTGGGCCATGATGTCAAGGCCCTCTGACATGGTCGTCACAGACTGAGCCATGCCATGGGCAGAACTACTCAAGACACGGAGGTGGTGCTTCAGGCTTTTCATGGCAGTCGCCACCCTAGCATTATTGTCCTCGGTGCCACGCATTGTGGGCACCATCTCATGTGCTCAAAGCCTTTGGGACTCCTCCAATCATCTATACAGTCGCTAGAATTTTGCTGACATTCCCTCCTGACTGTCACAGCTTTGACCTATCAGCTCTATCCACAGCATGGTAGCACAGTTGCTTCACATCTCCAGGGTCCCAGGTTTGATTCCTGGCTTGGGCCATTGTCTGTGCGGAGTCTGCACGCTCTCCCAGTGTTTGCATGGGTTTCCTCCGGGTAACTCCGGTCTCCTCATACAGTCCAAAGATGTGCAGGTTAGGTGAAGTGACCACGCAAAATTGCTCTAGTGTCCAAAAAGGTTAGGTGGATTTGCTGGGTTAACGGGACAGGGTGGAGATTTTGGGTGCTCTTTCTAAGGGTCAGTGCAGACTTGATGGGACGAATGGCCTCCTTCTGCACAGTAAATTCTATGTTGCACACCGAGGTGTCTGTCTCTTTGGATTGGATTGGATTCTGTTTATTGTCACGTGTACCGAGGAACAGTGAAAAGTATTTTTCTGCGAGCAGCTCAACAGGTCATTAAATACATGAAAAGAAAAGAAATTAAAATAAAATACGTAACAGGGCAACACAAGGTAGAGAGGTTGGTAATAATGTTAGTCTTAGATTTTAATTTTAAAAGATTAGAACTACTTGTAAGATAATGAAACGAAGATCTATTAAGGAGAGCTCGCAGAGAGTCGCCTCGCTCCGGCGCCATCTTGTGCTCTTTTGCTGGTGGAAGGTGGGAGTGATAGCTATGATGAGTTGGCATTGGTCTCTGTGGAGCTCTCCTCCGAGGTGGTCTCGTGGGTTGGAGGGGTGGGGATGACTCCCGATGGCCTAGCCCCATCAGATGGTGATCCTGCAAGACGATGGAAACGTGGTCAATCGGAGGGAAGGATCATTTTGCCTCACAACTCATTTGAGACAAGTCATCTGAGTGAGGGGGCAGTAGATCCACATCTCTCTGGTGCAGGCCAATCTCGCTGTCGGTGACTGCTCTCTCCTTGTTCCACCCCGCCATTTCCAGGGTCTGTTACTCATAGGGGGGTGAGGACTCAAACCTCTCGGATTCCTCCCCCCCCCCGGTCTTGGCACTTTCCCGTTTATTAGGGGCTACCTTTTGCAGGTAGAAAGAGACGGCACTGTGAGCTTCACGCTTGATAGGTCAGGGGGCCTATAGCAAGTTGCATGTGTGGGCACCACACCTGGACATGAAGGGCTGTGCGTGGGCATTCTGAGGAACAGGTATGAAGATCGGATGTGGGGAGTCTGTACGTTGGCAGCCAGTGGATTGGGTGGGCTTTTGGGGAATTTAAGGGGTGGCAGGCAGAACTGATGCCAGGAGGGAGGTGGCAACTTACCCTTGCAGCATGTTGGATGTTGTTTGTCTTCTTCCAACATTGGACAACAGTCCTCCTGTTCATGTTGCCCACACTGATAGCCACTGCCCCCAGGCGGCACTACTGACCCTTTTGCTGGTCCCCCGACCCTATTGGGAGAATCAAAATATAAAATGAGTATAAAAGTAGAGACGTGTTGTTGCAATTGTATAGGGTGTTGGTGAGATCACATCTGGAATATTGTGTCCAGTTTTGGACTCCTTACTCGAGGAAGGATGTGACAACATTGGAGGCGGTTCAGTGGAGGTTCACAAGATTGATTCTGAGGATGAGGAGAGATTAAACCTTTTGGCTTTACACTTGCTGGAGTTTAGAAGGATGAGAGGGGATCTCATTGAGGTATATAAAATATTAAAAGGGATTGATAAAGGTAACACAGACTAGTTCCCCTTTGTAGGGCAATCTAGAATGAATCTGATTCATAAAATGTTTTCAAGAAGGAGATGGTAATATTTCTGATTTTTAAAATGGGTTAAATGGATAAGGGAGGTGGATTTGTGACCAGGAAGAGATCAGCCATGATCTGATAGAATAGTGGAGCAAGCTCGAAGGGCTGAATTGCCTACGTCTGCTCCTAATTCCAATGTTCCTATGTAACAGGATGCCCCGCTTCTCAGGCATAACGTCGAGAAGCCTTGTGAAATCGCTATCCCCAAAGTGAGGAGTAGGTCTTCGCTCTGCCATGCTTGTGTGTTGAATGAGCGTGTGTGGTGAAGGAGCTTTTAAAAGAAGCTCCCCCTTGTTAGTGGTGAGCTGCTGAGTTGCGAGTCGGGTGAATCAGTCGGCGCGGGAGCCAGTGGCGGCTCAATTTTGGTACTAAGTGCAGTTTAATGCGGGCCATGATCTCACCAACACAAAATCACGAAACACTCCATCAAACATGCCCAAAACTGTACTTTTACATTTTTCCATTGTATCGCGTTCAAAGATGTTGGACAGAATTTTCCACTCTGTAGATTAAGTCTGGTGGCGGTCAGGATTAGTGACAGATTTCCCACTGATCGGCAGGTCGGTTTAGCACGCCCGATCCTCTGCTTGAAATGCTATTAATTATGCATAGATGAGCTTCTCGCTGAACTATATGGCGGGGTGGGCACTGATGTGTCTGCCCGCTGTCACCTCATAGGGTAGAAATTTCTATAGTGCTGCCATATTTAAATGCCACCCTTATGCAGGCATTACTCTCTGCAGCCCAGTTGCGTGGTCACAAGTTCTGCAGATTTCCCCAAGCAACAAGAAGAGTATACCAAGGTTTAGGCACGTCTCCCTGGTCGCCTTAACTAGAGGCTGGTAGGGGCTGGTTTAGCACACTGGGCTAAATAGCTGACTTGTAATGCAGAACAAGGCAGCAGCGTGGGTTCAATTCCCGTACCGGCCTCCCCAAATAGGTGCCGGAATGTGGCGACTAAGGGCTTTCCACAGTAACTTTGTTGAAGCCTTTCTGTGACAATAAGCGATTATCATTATTAGAGATGTCCGCCAACACAGGGATAGTTCCAGGAGCTCCTCCGCCTCACCTTGCCAGGCTGGAAGGCGGTCCAAAAGGAGGTCAGCTCCATGGGAAACCACCAGAGAAATACCATCCAGTGCAGAAAGAGGGTGAATGATCTCTGTGCACCAGGGTAAGTCAACCGCCAGCTCGTTCCAAACTCACTCTCATCATGGCGCCATGCACTCAAAGCATCACACAGATCAGGGATCTCATGCAGTGGGTAGAATCTTTTGATATTTTTTCAGAGTGTTAGTTTCAGTGAGAAAAACAACATGTTGATCTCCAGCTGCACAGTTGGGTTTTCTCTCCTGATTCTGTGACACTCTATGCACAGAGAATCTGGTGGCATTGTTTCTTCTGTCACTCGGGCAGGGCTATGTTGGCACCACAGAGTGCAGGGAACCATCTTCAAAGTGCGCCCAGATCTATGTCTGAAATAAACTCCCCGTCCCCACACTGGGAGGGGTGGACACCCCACAAGCAACATAATGTTTGTGCAAAGTGTTGTTTAATGTGCTGTATTACCCTGTTTCAGATAGAGCCGCCCCCGGCCCACAACCCCATCCCCTCCCCACCCCCTACCTAACCCATCCCCCTTATCCCAGTGCCCTCAGTGATGACCAACGTGCCAGGCACTCCTAGCTCCACCACTATATCTTGGTGTCTCCCCAGGATGCACATTTGAGGTGGAGGCAACCAGCTGCTTACCTCGGCCCATCTATGCCCCTGGCGGGTGTGCTCTGGGGCCGCAGATCCACGGCTCACCTGTTGATGGCACATGCACAGCCATCTCAACCTGTCCCGTGTGCTGACCCCGCGACGTGGCCTGATCAGGGGGGTGGTACCCGGGAGTGCTGGTGGCCACCGTCGCTGCCCCATGGGACGGGCCCGGATTGGTACTCAGCGCCCCCTCCTCTGGTTGGTGCCCATAGGGCCCTGGGGTTCACCATGGGGCATGGGGGCAGCTGGTTCAAGCCCCAACTGCCCCTGCACCATCTGGCTCTGCCAGCCCTGGTGGTTCCCCATTGTCCGCACCATTGTGTCGACGCCCTCGGCAATGCTCCTCAGTGACTGGGACACATCCCCCAGTGACCGGGCCATGCTCGGCAGTGCCTCAGCCATGCCCACCTGCGACTGGGACAGGCTCTGCAGCGCCTCGGCCATTCCCATTTGAGAGCAGGACATGTCCCACAGAACCTCATCAAGGTCGGCCTGGTACTGGGTGACAACACCCAGTGAGGCAGACGTACTGCCTAGACCCTCAGCCATGGCCGTCACCGACTGCGCAACACCTTGGACACCTTCACTCATGGTGCCGACATCGTGCACCAGGCTTTCCACTGCTGCTGCCACCTCACCCCAGGCAGCACTGGCTGCCTTGTGGCTCACCCTCCGGGACCCTCGGGGAATCCCTCCTGGCCTCCACCGCATCCAGGAGCCTCCCCAGATCATCATTCCCCAATCCGAGGGCCAGTCTCCTCTGCGCCATTGTTGCAAGCTGGCTGGGATTGGCTGAGAAAGTGCAGCTTAAGTGCTACTCGATGTTGTTAGTGGGGGGCTGGTGAGCACGGACCCGGCTTATTAGCTGGTGAGCGGCATTTAGGGCGGGAAGCCCATGAGGCCTCGTTAAGTGGACTAATTAACGTTAAATAGCGTTGGCAGCCTTGACATGCCGAGCACCGGGAATCTTGCGGCAATTCCCACTCGCTACAACACTTGGAAATGTTTCTGGAAAATCGCGCCCAATGTCAACAGCATAGAACAATGCCAGCAAACCCTTTTGTGTACTCAGAAGCATAATAGCTAGTTGAATGTTAAGGAATACAGGAGTAAAGTGGGCACTGAGAGTTAGGCATGAATTGAGGAAAGATCCAAATTGCTTGACCTCTCGCATGAATAGCAAGCAAAGGAAAGTCCCATTGGGAGCCCAATTAATGTTAAAAGAGGTAGGGATCATTGAAATAGTTTCATCTAGCTAATTTCCCATGATCTCTCTTCCTTTGCACCGAGAAACATGAATTGCAGCATGTTACAAGCATCCAGATTCATAGAATGGTGAAAGTGGAACCCACGGGAATCGGGGGAAACATTATTAATGATCCTCTGAAATGGGGATTTTCTGTTCCCACCTGCTCCACAAACTCAGTGAACCTTTGACTGTCTCCCCCACATCTGATGCTCTGGGAATGGAATCCCAGCCAAGGATATTTAAAAGTTATCAGTGGCCTTTGAAGCTGTGAACATAAGAAGATAAGAGCATTGCCCATAAACCCAGTGGATTCTAGCGAATATGGCTTTGAAGAGGCATTTCCAGCTCACTCCCCTGTGACAAGTGCCTAAGCTACACTCATACAAGCATGGATAGAATACCCATCGGACTGATTAAAATGAGGTGATCTTGCTCTGACCCCATAACCACCGGCAAGGTCAGAATCAAGGGTCATGAAGAATGAATCTGAGGATTTTCAGCTCTGGCTACATAAATTGGAGAGGACAATTTGACTTGCATGGGTACTGAATCACCATAGATAATGTGTACATTGTGAAGGGATTCATTACTACAGCATACTCAAGGATTAAGAAAGACTTTCTAACGTTCCTTGAATTCAATTAGAAGCTTATGTTGCAAAAAGCAAGGGAAAAAAATCAAAGTCTTCTCTTTGTTTATTGTGTTGCATGCAGTGATCCTAAGATTGATTATTTGCTTCCTCTAGTCTGATTTAGGATCATTCAACTCATAGGGACATTGGTGGTTTGTAAATGTTGCCAAGTTCCTTACCTGAACAAAGATACTGCTAAATTTGGAAGTAACATTAATGATTTCTTGAGGGAAAAAATACATTTTTAAACCACATTTTGGCTTCTAAACTTACAGAAATGTAACAAAGTATTCTTCTTAACATAGAATCATATATAATTTACCATGACACCTTTGCTGCTACACTTTGCTGATTAAGTCAAAGCAAAACAGCGACAGATTAGGAATTAGGGAATGTAAGAATGTAAAGTATAAACAAGATGATTAGAAAGGTGCCAGTGATAAATGGTACAAAAATAACCATTTCTGCTACCCCTGACCACAAACCCTCTTTTGCTCTTATCACCAACCTCCAGCTCTGCCACTCCAACACTGAAAATGTCCAGGTGTTCCCGCATTGCTACCAAAGCCCAAGAATGTGAACACCCCTCCCCAGTGCTGCTATGGCTAGGTATTTCTTTGGAATTTCTACAGGCTCAAGGGGCCATATGGTCAATCCTGCTCCTAGTTCTTATGTTCTTATGTAATCAGCCATCGTAACTTCATCAGAAAAATATTGGAAACCCATGCATCTGGGTTCCTGTTGAAGTTACAGTAGGCCATTGAATGAAATTCTGTGGCAATTCCCAGTACTTGCCATCAACTGGCATAGCAGGCTACCAGCTTTATATGCATTCCAGATTGAAAACAATAAGAGATATTAATAATTGCTCATGGAGTTTATACAAAATAAAGGGCATTCATTTATAACTTCCCCAGAGTATTGAAAAAATCATGGAGTTGTTTCTTCCAAGTACCTGTAAAGATTCCCCGAATACAGTATAATGTAATAACAATAAATAAGCATATTGGCTCAACGTAAATGGGTGGCCCGGACATTATGGTCTGTGCGATACAAGCATTTTTTAAAAAGTAACGTATACTTTGACTCACCACAAGAATTGGAAGAAGAGAGCTGTTAGTGGATATAAAATGATTCCATCAAGCAGATTACAGATGCAAAAATATCTCAGGAATACATACACACTGACTGCAAGACTTCAAGGAGGCAGCTCTCCACCTTCTCAGGAATGACATATCACATTGCCTGAGAATGAATAAACGAGAGCAGATATTTAGCACGCAGCTAAATAGCTGGCTTTGAAAACAGACCAGGGCAGGCCAACAGCATGGTTCAATTCCCGTACCAGCCTCCCCGAACAGGTGCTGGAATGTGGTGTCTAGGGGCTTTTCACAGTAACTTCATCTCACGGGGCCTCACGGTAGCATGGTGGTTAGCATCAATGCTTCACAGCTCCAGGGTCCCAGGTTCGATTCCCGGCTGGGTCACTGTCTGTGTGGAGTCTGCACGTCCTCCCCGTGTGTGCGTGGGTTTCCTCCGGGTGCTCCGGTTTCCTCCCACAGTCCAAAGATGTGCGGGTTAGGTGGATTGGCCATGCTAAAAAATTGCCCGTAGTGTAAGGTTAATGGGGGGATTGTTGGGATACGGGTTACGTGGGTTTAAGCGGGGTGATCATTGCTCGGCACAACATCGAGGGCCGAAGGGCCTGTTCTGTGCTGTACTGTTCTATGTTCTATGTTCATTGAAGCCTACTTATGACAATAAGCAATTTTCATTTTTCATTTCATTTCAAGATAAAAGAGCGCAAGAAAGAGAGAAACTGAGAGCAGAGATGGGAGATAAAAGAGCACAAGAGAGAGTGGAAAAGATAGTAGAGCCGCAGGATAAAAGAACGAGAAAGAGAGAAACAGAGAGCAGAGCCGGAAGGTAAAAGAGCGCAAGAAAGAAAGAAACGGAGAGCAGCTCAGGGAGATAAAAGAACAAGAAGAGTGAAAAAGAGAGCAGAGCTGGGAGATAAAAGAATGAGAAAGAGAGGAACCGAGAGCAGATCCGGAAGGTAAAAGAGCACAAGAGAGATAAAGAGGGAAGAACCGGGAGATAAAAGAGTGCAAGAAAGAGAGACACCGAGAGCAGATCCGGGAGATAAACGAGGGGAAGAGAGAGCAAAAAAGAGAGCAGATAAGGGAGATAAAAGAGTAAGAAAGAGAGAAACAAAGAATAGAGCAGTAATGAATGAGCACAGGAAAGAAAGAAACTGAGGGCAGAGCTGGGAGAAAAAAAGAGCGAGAAATCGAGAAACTCAGAGCAGACCTAAAAGATAGAAGAATGAGAAATGGAGAAACCAAGACCAGAGCCGGGAGGTAAAAGAGCAAGAAAGAAAGAAGCTGGTTGCAGAGCCAGGAGATAAAACAGCCAGCTGCTGGTAATGCTGATGCTGATGGTGGTGCTGCTGGTGCTGCTGGTAATGCTGATGCTGCTGGTGGTGCTGCTGGTGGTGCTGCTGGTGCTGCTGGTGGTGGTGCTGCTGGTGGTGGTGCTGCTGGTGGTGCTGATGCTGCTGGTGGTGCCAATGGTGGTGCTGATGCTGCTGGTCATACTGGTGGTGCTGCTGGTGGTGCTATTGTTGGTGGTGCAGCTGTTGGTTCTGCTAGTGGTGCTGTTGGTGGTGGTGCTGCAGGTGCTGCTGTTGCTGCTTGTGGTATGGCTGGTGGTGCTTCTGCTGCTAGTGGTGGTGCTGGTCCTGCTGGTAGTGCTGCTGGTGGCACTGCTGGTGGTCCTGCCATTGATGTTTGTGGTGCTGCTGGTAGTTTTGCTGTTGGAGCACAGCGGCACAGTGGATGGCACTGCTGCCTCACAGCTCCAGGGACCCAGCTTCAATTCCAACCTCAGGCGACTGTCTATGTGGAGTCTGCACATTCTTCACGTCTGCTTGCGTTTCCTCCGGGCGCTCCGGTTTCCTCCCACAGTCCAAACATGTGCAGGTTAGGTGGATTGGATATGCTAAATTATCCTTAGGGGGTTAGAGGAATAGGGTGGGGGATTGGGCCTAGGTTAGTGTGCTCGTTCAGAGGGTCGGTGCAGACTCGATGGGCCGAATGGCATCCTTCTGCTCTGTACAAATTCTATTATTCTTATGGAGCCTCTGGTGCTGCTGGTGATGCTACTGGTGGTTCTGGTAATGCTGTTGCTGATGCTGGTGCTGTTGGTGCTTCTGGTGCTGCTGGGGATGTTCTGGTGCTGGTGGTGCTGGTTAATCTGGTGGTGCTGGTGGTGCAGCTGGTGGTGCTGCTTGTGGTGCTGGTGGTGCTGGTGGTGCTGGTTAATCTGGTGGTGCTGGTGGTGCAGCTGGGGTTGCTTCTGGTGCTGGTGCTGGTGGTGCTGCTGGTAGTGCTGCTGGTGCTGCTGGTGGTGCAGCTGGTGCTGCAGGTGCTGCTTGTGGTGCTGCTGCTGGTGGTGGTGGTGGTGCTGCTGGTGCTGCTGGTGGTGCAGCTGGTGCTTCTGGTGGTGGTGCTGGTGGTGCTGGTGGTGGTGCTGGTGGTGCTGCTAGTAGTGCTGCTGGTGCTGCTGGTGGTGCAGCTGGTGGTGGTGGTGCTGCTGGTGGTGCTGCTGGTGGTGCTGCTGGTGGTGCTGCTGCTAGTGCTGCTGGTGGTGCAGATGGTGCTTCTGGTGGTGCTGCTGGTGGTGCTGGTGGTGCTGCTAGTAGTGCTGCTGGTGCTGCTGGTGGTGCAGCTGGTGGTGCTGGCGGTGCTGCTGGTGGTGCTGCTGTTGGTGGTGGTGGTGGTGCTGCTGGTGCTGTTGGTAGTGCTCCTGGTGCCGCTGGTGGTGCAGCTGGTGCTTCTGGTGGTGCTGGTGGTGCTTCTGGTGGTGCTGCTGGTGCTTCTGGTGGTGGTGCTGGTGGTGCTGGTGCTGCTTGTGGTGCTGGTGGTGCAGCTGGGGGTGCTTCTGGTACTGGTGCTGGTGGTTCTGGTGGTGGTGCTGCTGGTGCTGCTGGTGGTGGTGCTGCTGGTGCTGCTGGTGCTGCTGGCGGTGGTGCTGCTGGTGCTGCTGGTGGTCGTGCTGCTGGTGGTGCTGCTGGTGCTGCTGGTGGTGGTGCTGCTGGTGGTGGTGCTGCTGGTGCTGCTGATGGTGGTGCTGCTGGTGCTGCTGGTGCTGCTGGTGCTGCTGGTGGTGGTGCTGCTGGTGCTACTGGTGGTGGTGCTGCTGGTGGTGGTGCTGCTGGTGGTGGTGCTGCTGGTGGTGCTGCTGGTGCTGCTGGTGGTGGTGCTGCTGGTGCTGTTGGTGGTGGTGCTGCTGGTGCTGCTGGTGCTGCTGGTGGTGGTGCTGCTGGTGGTGGTGCTGGTGGTGCTGCTGGTGGTGTTGCGGGGTCTCAGTTGATGACCATATTTAAAGAAAATCAAGCATGATATAAGGAACAATGTAAGTGATTGGGTGGTGAGTATCTTACTTATTTTTCTCATTTATCTTTAAATGCTGGTACAATTTATTGGTAATTGTAAGATGCGCTTCATAATAAGTATACTGGCAGCAGTAGGGTTTATTAATTAAAATAAATAACGAAAAATGAATAAAATAAATACCTAAAACACATACCTATGTTATAGTTATAGGTGGTACTAGCTTTAATGGACATCTCTATTAAATCAGTGGATCAGCGAATTGACAGTAATTTGTCATAAACGTAGGAATTATTCTAAGTTGATTAAGAAAGTAATTAAACTAAGTTAATTAAGTAGCATAAGTAATAATGGCTGGACAGATGTTATGTTTTAACAGTGGAATGTGGGTACATCTTTTTTCATAGAATTTACAGTGCAGACTGGACACGAAGGCGATCCAGGACAAAGGTGGCTGCAGAAAGCAGAAAGTGTAAGTGGCTAGAGGAATTACGAATTAGGTTTATTGACCTGGGGGCCCAGCTACATACATGGCACAACATAAATGAGGGGAAAACATCCCTGGACATTGTGTTCCAGAAGACAGTCACACTTCTGAGAAGGGTGGGCTGTTTTGGACAGAAGTATGTGACTGAGTGAGGCAGGTAAAGGGGCGAAGCAGATAGTAGTGGAGAAGTCTCAGGCCTTGCAATTGTCAAAAAGGTTTGAGGTGCGCACAGCTGTGTGGACTAGAAATGAGGTCTGCAAGGTTGTTAAGCAGACTGGCCTTGGCACCATGGTACAGGAAGCCATCTAAGTGGTGAGAGAAAATGGAATGGAGTGGTAGCAGGAGACAGAATAGTAAACGGGATTGACACTGTTCTCTGCAGCAAAATGAGAAAGTCTAGATGGCTGTATTGCTTGTCCAGTGCTGGAGTTTGGGACATTTACTCAGGGCTGTAGAGGAGCTTACAGTGGGATGGGGAAGACCCAATTGCCATGATATATGTAAGTACCAAGGATATGGGCAAGACAAGGAAAAATACTTTGCGTAGTCAGTATCAGGAACTAGGCACCAAATTAAGAAGCAGAATCTGGTAATAATATTTGGATTATTAGCTGTACTGCGTGCAAATTGGCATAGGGCAAGTAAATTTACAGAAATGAATGCGTGGCTCAAAGACTGGTGTGGGGGAAGTGGGTTTCAGTTTGTGGGTCACTCACCTTAGTACTGGGAAAAGTGGGGGCTATACCATTGGCATAGTCTACACCTGAACTGTACTGGGACCAGTGTTCTAGCAAGTCGCATAACTAGGGAAGTAGAGAGGGCTTTAAACTAAGCATGCAGGGTGAGGGATCAAGCTTGAGTAGATGTAACAAATCATGGCGTAGAGTCAAGGCTGAAGAGCAAAATAGTAACATGGGAAATGAGAGTCAGAAAGGGATAGGGAGAAAAAAACTAATAATACACCAACAATCAAGATTATATTTGTTACAAAGATAACAAAAGTACTAAACTTAAGGCTCCATATCTGAATGCATGTCGCATTCATATCAAAGTAAATAAATTGAAACACATAAATTTGATCTGATAGCTATTATGGAGAGATGGCTGCAGGATAACAAGGATTGTGTCCTGAATATTGAGGGTTATATGACATTCAAGAACACTAGGAAGTTAGGTAAAGGTGGAGAGGGCTAACAACTTTAATTAAGGATGGTACTGATGCAATTGTTTGAGATGAACTTGGTTCAGGAGATCAGGATAGAGATTCAGTTGGGATGGAGATGAGGAATAGTCGGGAAAGGAGTCACAAATGGGAGTGGTCCACAGGCGTCCTAAGAGTAACCACAATTCAGAAAAGAGTACAAAAGTGAAATGTTAGGGCTTGTGATAAAGTGGCAGCAATAATCATGGGTGATATTAATCTAAATATTAGCTGAAAAAAATCAGATTGGCTGTAGTAGCCAAGCGTTTAGCGCTGTGAAGCACAGTGCTATCCACTTGTGCTACCGTGCGACCCAAGAAATGAAATGAAATGAAAATCACTTATTGTCACGAGTAGGCTTCAATGAAGTTACTGTGAAAAGCCCCTGTTCGGGAGGCTGATACGGGAATTGAACCGTGCTGCTGGCCTGCCTTGGTCTGCTTTAAAAGCCAGTGATTTAGCCCAGTGTGCTAAACCAGCCCCAGAGTGGGAAACATGGTAGCACAACTGGATAGCACTGTGGCTTCACAGCACCAGGGTCCCAGGTTCGATTCCCCGCTGGGTCACTGTCTGTGTAGAGTCTGCACGTTCTCCCCGTGTCTGCGTCGGTTTCCTCCGGGTGCTGCGGTTTCCTCCCACAGTCCAAAGACGTGCAGGTTAGGTGGATTGGCCATGCTAAATTGCCCTTAGTGTCCAAAAAGGTTGGGAGGGATTATTGGGTTATGGGGATAGGGTGGAAGTGAGGGATTAAGTAGGTCGGTGCAGACTCAATGGGCCGAATGGCCTCCTTCTGTACTGTATGTTCTATGAATGCTTTTGAGATAGTTTCTTGGAGAAGCACATTCTGGAACCAACCAGAGAGCAGGTTAGATTAGATTTGATATTGTGTAATGTGACAGAATTAATGATCTCAGAATAAACACCCCTAGGTGTCCACAATATGATTGAATTTTACGTCCAGTTTGAAAGAGAGAAGTGTGGGTCTAGGACTAATATTCTAAACTTAAATAAGGGCAACTAAATAGGCATAAAAGCTGAGTTAGCTGAAGTGAACTGGGTTACTAGGCTAGAGGATAGATCAATAGAGGAGTGGCAGACATTTAAGTGGATATTTCATAATCCTCAGAATAAGTATATTAAAGAAATTGTTTGAGAGGACCCACCATCGGTGGTTAATTAAAGAAGTCAAAGGAAGTATCAAACAAATTCTTCACAAAGCTGAGGATATTATCCCAAGTTATTCTCTTTCAGGATCTTTACACACCTAGTCTGAATTTAATGTCAGAAACAGTGTGCAGTTATCAGTTGGGAAAATGCTGAATTGTTAAAAAAGGCAGAATTGTTAAAAATGCACAATCGTTCCTCAGTGACAAGATGTCCTGGTGCCATGAGAGGGCACTATGCTTCCCTGTTCACAATCACTCAGGAGTCTCTGTGAAACCCTCCAAGATGCTATTATGCCTGGTTCCACGTTTGTGTTGACCAGTATTGGCAAGATCTCACAGGTGCGGCCATTGACTCCTGAGTGCCAGATGAATCCGGCATCGTGGAAATGTGCTGATCTGGATCTTGCCCACACTGAGGTCACGCTGGGTGGAGCATGTCAGGTGACTTTGTGACTTGCGATCAGCCCGGCTGGAAGTCCAATTTGGGACACTTACGCAATTCACCCATTGCGACTAGATCTGCGCCATGCACAACGCGTTCTCTGAAATGTGCCAAAAATCTTGAATAGTCTCAACAAGGTGGATATGGAAAGGATTTTTCCTTCTTGTGGGTGAGTCCAGAACTGAGGGTTTTGAAATTAGACACTGCCCTTTTAGGACAGAGATGAGAAGAAATGTTTTCTCCCAGCGGGTCCATCAACTTTGGAACTCTCTGCCTTGGAAGGCAGTAGAGGTGGGGTCATTGAATATTTATACGGTGAAGGTATATAGATTCTTAGACAAGGGAATCAAAGGTTATCAGGGTAGATGGGAATGTGGAATTCGAAACGCAAATAGACTATCCATAATTGTACTGAATGCGGGCAGGCTTGAGGGGCTGAATGTCCAATTTTTGCATGTTCGTAAATAAAAATTAAAGAACAGAATGTCTTTTTTTGCCATTCTGTTATTCCCAATCTACAGAAAGATAATCACACTTTAATTGACCTTAGAATGTACTGAAGAGGAATTTGCTTCGAATTGATGTCATGATATACTTTTTTTTAGAACAGTACAGCACAGAACAGGCCCTTCGGCCCTCGATGTTGTGACGAGCAATGATCACCCTACTCAAGCCCACGTATACCTATCCCAGTAACCCAACAACCCCCATTAACCTTTTTTTTTTTTTCGGACACTAAGGGCAATTTAGCCTGGCCAATCCACCTAACCCGCACATCTTTGGACTGTGGGAGGAAACCGGAGCACCCGGAGGAAACCCACGCACACACGGGGAGGATGTGCAGACTCCGCACAGACAGTGACCCAGCCGGGAATCGAACCTGGGACCCTGGAGCTGTGAAGCATTTATGCTAACCACCATGCTACCGTGCTGCCCCAATTAGATTACAGCGATTAGATCATGAAGTGCCACTGCATGAACAACCTGTACCACGTAATATTATTATCATGCGTATTTATAGGACTAGCAGAAAGAATTGTCTTCTTGTAGTCCATCACTAAATGCCTGTCATGTGGACAGCTGGGCGGTGCAAGACACATATTAAAAATGTCTAACTCTTGTTATTGACAAGATGTGAAATAGGTTCTTGCCAGCGGCAGTTCATATTTTAGTACTGGGTTTGAACATGCAGGTGAGACGAACCTGGCAGAACAAAGCTTTAACCTAATAAAGCATATTTACATATTTTCATGCTGTGAAAATTGTGGATCGTTTCTAGTTGTTTTGTTCGTTACTTTAGCTGTTTTGGCATTAAGTGGTGAAAAGATAAAGATGTAGTGCTTGGAACATGTTCACTTAATGTAAATATTAAACCATCTGCAAAAATGACATAACCTAATGAGAAATAAATATACATTTTTCAGATCCTCCATCTTTGTGTCTAAACATAAGCATTGGCCTAATAGTAAACCATACAGTAGATCATATCTCAAAATTCCTTAATTGGAATGCTTCTAGCTTATTGTTTGATGTCACTATCATTTCCTTTTTATATTTAATCAACTATTTCTTGATTTGCTAATGAGCTCTGCTCCAAAGTAATTGTATTCTGTGAAGAATCAAATATTTAAAAAAATTAATTCTTGCGATGTTGGCATTGCTAAGTCGGACGGCATTTATTGCCCATGGTTAGTTGCCATTGAGAAGGTGATGGTATCTTGAAATTAAGAATCAAATAGCATTATCCCTAATTGATATTAGATAGATAGTTACCGAAAATAATTTTTACCACATCACATTTTTACCCCCCCCCCCCCCCCCCCCCCCCCCCCCCCAGTACAAATCTCAATTTAAGATGGTGTGGTGAAAACAAAAAAAAGACTGACCAATGGCTCCCATGTGACACACTGGACACAGCTAAATGTGAATAAATAAACACCCACTCCAAATAACCAAGGAATGGTGCAATGCTAGGAAGCAAAAATAACACAAAATTAAGACTATACTCATCAAGGCATCAGTCAACGTCCTTTGAAAAATATTTCCAGTTGCTGTGCACCTGTACTGAGCTCCAAGTTTTTAAGATGCATAGAGTTGGCCATGGGGGCAATGCTCCAGAATTTCTGATGCAGCAAGGACATATCCTTCATTCCATAAAGGAATGTTGGATGGGGCTAGTGTCTCCATTGCCTCTCCACCATTCCCGAATTACAATCCCAGACCAGACCCAACAGTGGCTGGGGTACTGGACTGAAATCCTGATATTTTAGATTATTTGAACAACCGTGGAGAAAGAATGACTCATTCCAGGAGTGATTGCATAGGAATAGGACTTTGTTATTTTTAAAACTAAACTTTATCAATATTAAACTTAGTTAACTTCACACCTGAAAAGAACAGCTTACAATTTACACCCTAAACAGTAGTACTCAATTTTCCATTAAACAACAAGAAAAGAAACATACAGAGCTCTCTATCTATCCTTCTGTAGGAGAATTGTGGACTCAGCATCAGGCAGATTAGAATTATCTCCTCTTGCCAAGGCTGTCTCCAAAAAACTGCCTCTATTTGTGGTCGATAAGTACAAGGGTTGTCAGCTCAGACTTCAGTTCCAAAAGCGTCTCTCCAAAGCTTCCTCCAAAACTGTCTCTCTCCACAGCTTCTCACAATGTCTTTCAGCCTTCTTTGGCTCTACCCAGCAATGACCTCATCTCCCCAAGCTAAAAAACAAATTGGGCAGGGCCGGGCAGGAGAATCCCGTAACCGGCGCGAATCGCGCCACACCGCCCTGACGCCGACACGCCATTCTCTGCAGAGCAGAGAATCGGCGGCATTGGCGCCGGCGTAGTTGGCGCGGTGACGGTTGGGGGCTTCTCTATGCAGCCAGCCCGCTGATTCTCGGCCCGGGATGGGCTGAGCGGCCGTCGTGAAAATGCCGAGTCCCACCGGAGCCGTCCACACCTGCTCTCAGCCGGCGGAAACTCGGCATGGAGGGGTGGGGGGGGCCTGTGGGGGGGGGAGAGAAGGTCCGACCCCGTGGGGGGAGCCTATGATGTGGCCTAGCCCGCGATCGTGGCCCACAGATCGTCTGGCCGGCCTCTCTGGCTGGGGACCTCCTTTCCTCCGTGCCGGCCCCCGTCGCGCCATGTTGCGTCGGGGCCGAAGCATTGAAGGAGGCCACTGCGCATTCGCGGAACCCGCAGCACCCAGTTGACGCCTGGATCAGCAGCTGGAGTGGCGTGAACCGCTCCAGTGCCATGCAGGCCCCCTGCAGGGGCCAGAATTGCTGATCCTGAGGCCGTGTTGACGCCGTTGAGAAACGTGATGGCGTTTCCGACGGCGTCAACACTTAGCCTCAGGATCATAGAATCCCGACCATTATGGCTCCAGGCTGCAAAGCATACTATCACCCGAGGAGCTTCCCCAGCCAAACCCAGTCCATTAGCCTCGACTAAAAAACACATTTCTTCGTCAATTTCACCTTCTGGCTACTAAAAGTACCCAGGCCCTGCAAAACAGAATTTGTTTATTAAAACATGACCATTGCAGTCAAACACACTCTAAGCGCAGACGTTTAGCACTTAAGTTGCCCAATACTTCAAACACAACATTCCTAAAGTCTTCCAGTCATCACACCTGTCCACATGAAGATATCTGGGAACTATCTTGGAGCCTGTGGGTCTGGGATCTCAGAGTAAGTGCCAAATGTGCCTACTGAGGAGAACTGCCACTGAACTTTCTGACGTCTGGGGTACTTTTCCAAATGAACAGAATACTGATAGATGCTGGGGTCAGAATCTGAACTTGCATCAACTTTCTGGTAATTGAAGCAGGGCATTCATGATTTAGATGAGGGCCCAGATATAACCAGCACTATTTAACCCAAGTAAGGTTGCGCGTCAAGGAAAGAGGTGGTATTCCAGGAGCCAGAGCCAACTGATGTAAACCCCACCTGGAAGTCAACCCATACCCCAGCCTTTATCTAGAAATGTTGCTGCATACCTGCAGATCTGATTTGCATGCATTTTAGTGGGAACCTTCGATGAACCCAAATTAACCCGAGTAGCTGTCATATGTTCAATAGGAAGCAGAGTAAATGATATTAAATGCGAAAGGAAGTTAAAAGGGATATTGAAAAAAATGTGGCAGATGGAAGACAATGGGTGGGATTCTCCGTCTCATCGCACCAGTTTTCTGGGATTCTCCGTCCCGCCAACCGGCCAATGGGATTTCCCATTGTGGGAAGCCCCACTCCATCGGGAAGTCCCCGGGTGGGTGTGCTGTGGCGTAACGAAGAATTCCAACAGCGGAGAATCCAGCCCAATGTTAGTGAATCTAAGGAAGTGCTTTTAAATAAAGTATTTTTCAGGCATTAAACATTCCCTAAAAATGGACAAATAACATATTCATATCTGAACAGAAAATGACACCACCGCCAAGCTAAAATATCAGCATCCAGGTCCCATGTGAGGGACATGTTCAAACCTATGCATATTCAAATCAGGGCTTAAATGCAGTTTGAGATCCCTTGTACTATATTAGGTTCCCCTAAACTCAACCAGCACTGGACTGGCTTTGTGCAAGAACCAAGTCTACCTACAGCCAAAAGTACAGGTGTGCTCCTCCCTCTCAGGTAGCCAAATAATTCAGCTTTACTGCTTTCCCTCCAACTGCCTTCTCAACCTCTCTCCCTGGGCTAAATTCTCCACTCCCCGATGCCAAAATTAATTCTTCGCCCCCTGAAAATCGGCGTACTTGAGGAGTATGCCGTGCCGGTGCTGCCCCGCGATGCCCCATTGCCGACCTGCTGAATTCCCACCGGTATGGCTCACGTGTGCTCACACCATCTGGGATCCTCATGTGGTGGCTGTGGACTCAGTTCGGGGCCGCCACAGTCGAGGGAGGGTGAATCGGAGAGCACAGGGGGCTTCATTCGGGGCTGGGGGCGATGTGGGCGGGTGCTCAGGGGCGTGCGAGCGGCCGATGTGGGGTGCTACTTTGGAGATTCAAGTCTGCAGGCTGAGCCCGCTATGGAGCACGGCGCGGCCGCTGCAGGCCATCGCCATACGCATACGCATGCAGTGCGGCCTCTGAACCCGAAGTGCTGGGGGCCGTATCGGCAGCTAGAACGGCGAGCTCTATGTGGTAGTCACCACTGTTGTATTATATTGTATATATTGGTATTACGGGAAAGCCCCTGTACTACAGGTATGGGGGTAGATCTCTGCCTGTTGGCTCCGCCCAATAGGCGGAATATAAATGTGCGTGCTCTCCGTACAGCAGCCATTTCGCCAGCTGCTGTAGGAGGCCACACATCTCTGTGTAATAAAGCCTCAATTACATTCTACTCTCGTCTCGTCGTAATTGATAGATCATCAATTTATTGCACAGAGATTTTTCAGAGATGGACCTCCTCATCAAGCCGGATTGCCTGCAGCTGCATCCTCAAGCAGACAACGCCAAAAAGGACTGCGCACATTGGCCAGCCTGTTTTGAAGCATACATCGGGTCTGCGCCAGACACAATCTCAGAAGCACAGAAGCTCCAGATTCTGTACGCACGGCTGAGCTGCAACGTTTTTCCCCTCGTCCAGGATGCGCCGACCTACGCAGAGGCCAGGGCACTACTGAAGGAGAATTACACTCAGCAGACCAACAAATCTAAGCCAGGCCCATCCTGTCCATGCGGCACCAACTTCGCGGTGAGTCTGTGGAAGATTTATGGCATGCCCTGCTCACCCTGGTGAGAGATTGTGATTGCCAGGCCATTTCGGCCACTGAACATTCGAAACTGCTAATGAGAGACATGTTCATTACAGGCATAGGGTCTGACTACATCTGCCAGCGCCTCTTAGAAGGGGCCACGCTTGACCTCGCAGCGACCAAGAAGCTAGCGCTCTCGCTCACGGTTGTCTCACGCAACGTACAGGCTTATGCCCCCTACCGCACGGCCCATCCCCCTGTGCATTGTGGACCCCGCCAGCGGCCACCCGATTGTGGACCCCATCAGCGACCGCCCCCAGCCAACCCCACACCTGTGCCGCGCGGCAGCCAACTAACCCTGGGGGACCTAAGTGCTCCTTTTGCGGACAGACAAAACACCCCCGGCAGTGCTGCCCGGCGCGGAGCGCACTCTGCAAGGCCTGTGGCAAGAAGGGACATTTCACTGCACTGTGCTAGGCCCGCTCAATTGCCGCTATTGTCCCTGCCCCCTCCACGTGCGGTCAGTGGGTGCCGCCATCTTCTTCTCCTCAGACCACGTGCGGCCCATGGGTGCCGCCATCTTGCTTGCCTCAGAACCAATGGGCGCCGCCGTCTTGTCTGTCTCAGGGCACGTGCGGCCCATGGGCGCCACCATCTTACCCGCCTCAGGACCCCTGCCCTTCGGGCACCTCATTGGGCAGCTCATCACCTGCAACCGCCGATGACCAGCCACTTCTCGCCTCGGTCACGATCGAGCAGTCTCGACCCCACAACCTCGCAACCGTGTCGACAAAGGTGAAGGTTGGCAGGCACGAGATATCCTACCTTCTGGACTCCGGGAGCACTGAGAGCTTCATCCACCCTGATATGGTAAGGCGCTGCTCCCTCACGGCCCACCCCACCAACCAGAGAATCTCCTAGGCCTCCGGATCCCACTCTGTGGCGATCCGGGGGTACAGCATCGCCACCCTCACCATCCAGGGCGTAGAGTTCAGCGGCTTCTGGCTCTACGTCCTCCCCAACCTCTGCACTGCCTTCCTACTCGGCCTGGACCTCCAGTGCAACCTCCAGAGCCTAAACCTGAAATTCGGCGGCCCCTACCACCCCTTACTGTTTGCGGCCTCACAACCCTTAAGGTCAACCCGCCTTCTCTGTTTGTAAACCTCACCCCGGATTGCAAACCCGTCGCCACCAGGAGCAGATGGTACAGCGCCCAGGACAGGACCTTCATCAGGTCTTATATCCAGCGGCTGCTGCGGGAAGGTATCATCGAGGCCAGCAACAGCCCCTGGAGAGCCCAAGTGGTGGTGGTGAAAACCGGGGAGAAAAACAGGATGGTCGTTGACTGCAGTCAGACCATCAATCAGTACACGCAGCTCGACGCGTACCCCCTCCCACACATATCTGATATGGTCAATCAGATTGCACAGTACCGGGACTTCTCAACACTGGACCTGAAATCTGCCTACCACCAGCTCCCCATACACTGCATTTGAAGCAGACAGCCACCTTTACCATTTCCTTAGGGTTCCCTTCGGCTTCACCAACGGGGTCTCGGTCTTCAAACGGGAGGTGGACCGAATGGTTGACTGGTACGGGCTGTGGGCCACTTTCCCGTACCTGGACAATGTCACCACCTGCGGCCACGACCAGCAGGACCACGACATTAAGCTTTCCAAATTTTTCCACACTGCCACACTCCTCAACCTAACTTACAACAAGGAGAAATGTGTGTTCAGCACGAACTGATTAGCCATCCTCGGCTATGTGGTTCAGAATGGAGTTCTAGGGCCCGACCCCGATCGCATGCGCCCCCTCATGGAACTCCCCCTCCCGCACTGCCCCAAGGCCCTCAAACGATGCCTAGGGTTCTTTTTGTACTACGCCCAGTGGGCCCCTAACTTTGCGGACAAGGCCCGCCCACTCATCCACTCCACCGCTTTCCCACTGACGGCCGAGGGTCACCAGGCCTTCAACCATATCAAGGCCGACATCGCCAAGGCCGCGACGCACATGGTTGACGAGATGCTCCCCTTCCAAGTCGAGAGCGATGCATCAGACGTCGCTCTGGCCGCCACCCTCAACCAGGCAGGCAGGCCACTGGCATTCATTTTCCGCACCATCCATGCCTCCGAAATTCGGCACTCCTCCGTCAAAAAGGAGGCCCAAGCGATCGTTGAAGCTGTGCGACATTGGAGGCATTACCTGGCCGGCAGGAGATTCACTCTCCTCACTGACCAACAGTCGGTTGCCTTCATGTTTAACACACAGCGGGGTAAGATCAAAAATGATAAAATCTTGAGGTGGAAGATCGAGCTCTCCACCTACAATTACGAGATTTTGTATCGCCCTGGTGAGCTCAACGAGCCCCCTGATGCCCTTTCCCGAGGTACATGCGCCAGTGCACAAGTGGACTGACTCCAGACCCTGCACAACGATCTCTGTCACCCAGGAGTCACCCGCTTTTACCACTTCATTATGGCCCACAACCTGCCCTACTCCACCGAGGAGGTCAGGGCTATCACCAGAGACTGCCAGGTCTGCGGGGAGAGTAAACCGCACTTCTACCGGCCAGACCGTGCGCGCCTGGTGAAGGCCTCCCGCCCCTTTCAACGCCTCAGCGTGGACTTCAAAGGGCCCCTCCCCTCCACCGACCGCAACACGTATTTTCTTAATGTGGTCGACGAGTACTCCCGATTCCCCTTCGCCATCCCATGCCCCGATATGACGTCTGCCACCATCATCAAAGCTCTCAACACAATCTTTGCTCTGTTCGGTTTCCCCGCCTACGTCCACAGCGACCGGGGATCCTCATTTATGAGCGATGAGCTGCGCCAGTACCTGCTCAACAGGGGCATTGCCTCAAGCAGGACGAACAGCTACAACCCCAGGGGAAACAGGAGCGGGAGAATGGGACGGCCAGGAAGGTCGCCAGCTGGCCCTATGATCCAGACATCTCCTGGCCTTGCGCTGGCAGGAAGTCCTCCCCGACGCACTTCACTCCATTCGGTCGCTCCTGTGCACCACGATTAACGAAACCCCCATGAACGTCTCTTTGCCTTCCCCAGGAAGTCCACCTCCAGGGTTTCACTCTCAACGTGGCTATCAGATCCAGGACCCGTTCTCCTCCACAAGTACGTGCGGCTCCACAAGGCGGACCCATTGGTTGATTGGGTACAGCTACTCCACGCAAACCTGCAGTACTCCTACGTAGTGTACCCCAATGGCCGCCAAGACCGTCTCCCTCAGGGATCTGACATCAGCTGGGTCCCCACATACCCCCCCCCCACGCCCCGGCGCCACCCTCCCTCCCCCCAGCGCACCCCACCGCAGCCCCCACTCCAGGACAATCCATCCTCCCCTTGCTCCTACCCAGGGATGAAGAGGATTTCGACATGCTGGCGGAGTCACCGAAGACCAAGCCGACGCCTGAGTCGCCACCAGCACTGCGGCGCTCTCAATGACAGGCGCCCAATCGTCTAAATTTGTAACCTTCTCTGTAATTTTAAAGCCAATCTGTATGTACATAGTTTTCCACCACCCCCGCTGGACTCATTTTTAACAGGGGGTGAATGTGGTAGTCACCACTGATGTATTATACTGTATATATTAGTATTACGGTAAGGCCCCTGTACTACAGGTACGGGGGTAGATCCCTGCCTGCTGGCTCCGCCCAGTAGGCATAGTATAAATGTGTGTGTGCTCTCCAAACAGCAGCCATTTCGTTAGCTGCTGTAGGAGGCCACACATCTCGGTGTAATAAAGCCTCGATTACATTCTACTCTCGTCTCATCATAATTGATAGTGCATCACTCTACGACGGCTCCCTTCTAGCCCCCAACAAAACGGGGAATCGGTGGCCTTTTGGCACCAGTTTTCCCAACGTAAAAGATCACACTATTCACAACGTGTCAGCACTTAGCCTCAGAATCGGAGAATCCAATCCCCTATCTCTGCCCCTACTCATTTCCCCTAATCCCAGCCTCTGACTTCCCTGGTTTATCTGAGCTTTTACCCGCGAGCCACTTGCCCCAAAAAATGCTACACACTGTGTCCTGGCCAGCATTACATTCAAAGGCACCACTCCACCCCCCCTCCCCAAAACTCTTGAATCATTCATACATCCTCACAACCCAATTACACTTCCCTTCCCAATACCCTCATCCTCCGTCCTAACCTGGTTTTAACCCCGTTCATGCGGATCTCACCCCTACAAAATTGACTGGCATCTCAGCAGTACAGCATGATCCTCGATCTTTCTCCACCAGTGTGGTGCATGGCAACACCTATTGGCTGCCTGCAGGTTACCGGCTTGATGATAATGAAGCCTGAGGCCCAAAGCCCAATGAGCCTTGGACCTAACTATTCATGCTCAGGGTGCATCCCTAAGTGTGGAAAAAGGAATACTTGAATTCCTATGCCACAATCATTGCAATAATACCAGTGCATGTTGTGAGAAAATATTGACAAAAAAAAAGAGGAAATTGGGAACTTAACTACACATGTTGGATTTCTGTCTAATTGACCAGTTGCAACACAGAGAGTATAACGGTATTTTAAATCAAGCTCATTATTGTTTAACTGATCCTGATGAGATTTATCTTCGAATTTCCAGATTTCAGTCAGGTATTTTCATTTCAGTGCCATTTGATGTGCTGTTCGAAAAAGCAGCATTCCTGGGTTCAGATTGCAATAAGTAATGTGAATTATTTCAGTAGTTAATATTTTGCAAGCTGAGGTGAGTAACCTACTTTTAATTGCAAAATAACCACCTCAGAAACATTTCTACACTATGATTTTCTATTTGCCTTTGACTGAAAACCATAAAAATTTAACTCAATGTCTTCCACCTATAGATTATTTAAATCATATGTTTCTAAAATTTATTGTCTAATTTTTTGTCTTTTGTTGGTGGCGGGTGGTGGGGGGGAAGGGAGGGAGGAAGGAAGTGGTGTTCTTATAGGGCACAAATTCCCTCAGCTCTAATATTTCAATACATTATGTGCACAACGAGAACTATAGGGTTTCAGAAGTTCATTTTAGAGGCTCTTGATTCTGCGTAGCCTTTGACAGCCTTTTCGCAACCTAAACGAGGTTTTGTGATTTATTATGCAACTGTTTATAACTGTAAAAAAACACTCCTCTTAAAATGGACATTCTATACCTTTTTGGGCCATTATTCAAGGGATCCCGCTGTTAACACAGTAGCTGATAGCAGTTAGGATTTCACAAGCAGCTTGTGTTTTGGCCCCTTATAACTTTGAGTGTTGTAGCAGGTGTTTATATAACCATCCTCCCTATCAGCACTGGAATGTGAAAACTGGAGGAATCTGGCCTCCAAGGAGAAACTGTTCTGAATGGGCCTTACTAAATCTCTTCTATTGCCCAAGGAAACAAGTGGATCTTTTGAATTCAGTATATAAATTGAACAGGGTCAAAAAGAGGGTGTTAAATTATGAGGCAACAGCGTCGTAAAGACCTTCCAATCCCGGTATAAAATATAAAATATACTAATACTGGAAGGAAAGGATACTTATCTATGCCTCAGTGATTGAAGAGAAATCTATGTCAGTACTGGCACTTCATTTGACATTTAAAATGTGCTTTCTGTTATCCTAAGGATATAAATAATGTCTGGCTGTCCAGGAACCAACTTCATTCAATATGCTTCAAATATTTCCCAATAAATTATTTTACCTGAGCAAGTTACAAAAAGCAATTACAAGGAAAACCCAGCAGCACTTGTGATAGTTTACAGATCGAGCTCAGTTGGCAACAATGCTAATCTTCATTAAAGATATCTGGCTAATTCCTTCACAGTACGAAAATGCAATAAGTACACCCGAACATGACCTGTGTTTCACGACACATAAATTCAGAATTCATGTGCACATCTTGGGGGGAGAGGAGAACAATTAAATGGCTTGTGGAAAGTCTTTCTATCGTCTAACTGATTGCAATATTCGATTTAGGGTCATAAAGGCGCATGTTCCAAACAGGTGAGGTCCCCCTTAAATATGTAAACTGACTTTTGATGACACTGTATTGGCCTAACCTGTGTTTTTTACCTTAGGCCTTAGCAGTGGCGGCCGAGATCCATGTCAAACTCGGCCAGAAAGGATTCAGAAAGGAAAGTTATTATTCACTTTTTTTTTCCTGTTTTCTTGCATACATTAAGAGCAGGAGTATTGCACAAGGAAACTTTGAGTCACTTTTGCCTCATGTTTTCTCCTTAATGCAAGAAAGCTTTCATTTCCCAAGGCTTATCTGGCTGCCTGGAACCATTCCAAAATTCCCACTCCCACCCAGTGGCCATACATAAATCTGGGTCTGAAGAATGAAATGAGGTACGGGAGCTAAAATTTCATGTCCCTCAGAGGACTGGTGAAGCTGGACCTCCTGCAGCAGGGAGTCCCCAAACCCAAACATTCCCCTTTCGACAGCCACCAGCTTGCTTTAGACAAACAGAAGCTCCAGTAATGCCCCCAAAAAAAACATCAAAACTCTTAGGTGTACAGCCGAATTGAGTATATCAGTGCCCTCTAATTGTTGGCCTGATGAAGGAACTAGTTTTACAGTAGTTTAGCTTAGCTAGTTCGTTATTTCATTCAAAATAATAATTTGTAATTGGTGTGTCACAATATTTACATAATGCTCTTATGTGAGATCCTTAGACTTACATAAAAATGTGAATCATTTTCACAATCACTCCAGACCCACAGCAATGTGGTTGACTCTTAAATACCATCCAAAATGACCTAGTAGCACTCAATCAAAGCGCTAAAAAGTCATGAAAGGAATTAAACCAGATGGACCATCTGGCATCGAAAACAGCAATGGCAAACTCAGCTCTGTTGACCCTGCAAAGTCCTCCTTACTAACATCTGAGGGCTAGTGAAAAAATTGAGAGAACTGCCCATGGACGAGTCAAGCAACAACCTAAAATAGTCATTCTCAGGGAGTCGTATCTTACAGGTAATGTCCCAGACATCACTATCACCATTCCCGGCATGTCTTGTCCCGCAGGCAGGCAAACCCAGCAGAGATTGAG
This sequence comes from Scyliorhinus canicula, assembly GCF_902713615.1. Taxonomy (NCBI): domain Eukaryota; kingdom Metazoa; phylum Chordata; class Chondrichthyes; order Carcharhiniformes; family Scyliorhinidae; genus Scyliorhinus; species Scyliorhinus canicula. Next base: position 134,450,566 of record NC_052151.1, on the reverse strand, counting down.
GCACAGTGGTATACAGTCGGAGGAGTTGCCCTGGGAGTTCTCATCATTGGCAAAGTGAGACAGCTAAAGTAAAAAATGGTTTTGGGTTTTAATGTTTTTCAGCAAGGGTCGTCACAGTGGAACAGTGGTTAGCGCTGCTGCCTCATGGCCCGAAGACCCAGGTTCGATCCCACCCTTGGTCACTGTCCGTGTGGAGCTTGCAGATTCTCTCCGTGTCTGCATGTGTTTCACCCCAACAAACACAAAGATGTGCAGGGCACGTGGATTGGCCACACTAAATTGATCCTTAATTGGAAAAAAGAATTGGGTATTCTAAAAAATTTTTTTTTAAATGTGTTTCAGCAAGTCATTGTCAGTGTCTTAATCAGGCTTTGAATGTGTCTAAAATTCTGTATACAAGCAGGGGCATCAGATGCGCGAATCCAGTTTTTGGATGACGTTGGATTCTCCATCACATCGGGGGCTCTGCTGCATTCTGGTTTAGGAACTTGCTCTGTATGAATCTCTTTAGGCTTTTGGAAGATGATGAAGTGGAGGCAGGCAGGTTTGTCTGCAGCCTAGCTAAAAGAAGTGATGGTAGGAATGTGAATGTGCCGTCTTTTGTGTACCTTCGAGATGTAGGCTTGTTCGGTAGGCAAAGTTGTGATGCGTGCAGCAGATATGGATAATTAAACACTCCACTGGCTGAGTCATACTTTGCACAAAGGAAAATGGTGCAGCTGGTAGAGGCCGATCGTCTGAGCACCAGGACATTGCTGCAAGAATTTCTTGGAGCATTAATGATGGACAAGACATGTCAGCCTTGCCGATAATGCACACGTTCCAGGAATTAATTTGTTTTTAAAGTGAGAGCAGGTAAATCTGTCTGCCACCAGTTCTTCCATTCTTTTCCAAAACATAACCAGAATTGAAGATAGTAGCAACCAAAAATATGCAGTAATCACTTTCTGTCGGCCTAGACAATCAGTAATGTTTCGTCAGGAACTTTTAATTGGCAAGTTGAACACAGATTAGCAAAATCAGGAAATTACACCACAACCAATTTGCATTAACAATAAATTTGGTCTTTAAACTAGCCAGACATTTATAATTTTCTCTTTTGTTTTCAGATTTCTTCCATTTTCACACTTGCCTCCTTAGTTGGGCCATTAAGCAGCTTTTCTGTTTGCTGATTCTTTTTTCAATATGCCGGCTCGATTCTCTGATCAGCGATGCCGAAATCACATTTGGTGATCCCCGCAGAATCCACGTTTACCCGGAATCGGGGTGTGTGCCATTTTTGCGATGCTCCGCCCCCTCAAAACGGAGCAGTATGTCGCACGCCATATAGACGGCTTCAGGAGGTCACCTGAGGCCCTTCCCCGATGCTCCGCACCCGATTGGCTGAGTCCCCACTCTCACCGTTCGGGGACCTCAGGTGACGGTTGCGGACTGACTCCAGTGCCGTCACAGTCGGGGGTGGGGGGGGGGGAGCAGTTCCACTGGCAGGGGGACTTCAGCGGGGGTTGGGGCGACTGGTGGGGGTTGGTCCGGTGGTGGCTAGGCTGGTTACAGGGAAGCAGTTTTTGGCAGCTCGGGTCCACCCCTGACTGGTGCCATGTTGCGCGGCTGCAGGCCACTACCAAGCGCATGCATGGTCACAGACCTGGCCATTCTATAGCCGTATCCACAGGTAAAGCTGGGGGCTTTACGCTGCACAGCTGCTAGCCCCCCACCGGACAGAGGATCGGTGTGCGGGCGACGCCAACTTTCTGGTCATAAGATCAGATGGATCCTGCAGATATAGCTGCAAGATCGGAGAATCCAGTTCCATATTCTTGTGCCACATTGATATTGGGCTGAATTCTCCATTTGGGGGATGATGTTCTCCCTTTGGAGATGAATTGCCTCTGATTTACTCTCAGGTGGGAGCGAGAATCCAGAGTTGATTCACTATCCCTTTCCATATAAATTTATGCATGGCAGGGATTGCGAGGAATTCCCTCGAGAATCCTGCTACTGAGTTGCTATATTGATGGGTGGTGCATTAGTGAGGAATGGTGACTGTGCTCCCCACCTCACAAAGCAATATATTTCTAACGCCCCCCCCCACCACAGGATGTTCTGGGTCACCCTTCCCCCACAGTACGAGGGTGATCCTATCCATCGTCCGCTCCTTCCACCCAAGACCCCAATAAGAGAGACCTCCAACAGAAATCCCTCCATAAGAGGCACTCCCACCTGGAACCCCACCATTACAGAGACCCCTGCCTGGAGAAGCACCATTTCAGAGGCCCCTGCTTGGAAGCCCTGCATCACAGAGCTCTCTGCTTGGAAGCCCCTCATTTCAGGGACCCCTGCATGGAAGCTAGGGAACAGTTCAGACAGACAGTGAGAAAAATCACTGCTTTAAAACTCATCTGTGCAATGCACCTGCTGACCCAGGCAGAGAAAGCAACATCTGAAAATTCGGAGAAAAGAAAAACTACATCATCTGGGTTTAAACCCCCTCAGAGCTTTGATCTGCAATGCTTTCATTCATGTCTAGTGATGTCACTAGGCTGTGATTGACAGCTTACACACAGCTAGCTGTCTGGACTCTTTAATTTAAGTTCCCTTCATGCTTGAATGGATTCAAGTAGCCTGTTGTGAATGTAACCCCAATGTTTGGAAGCACTTGGAAACACAAAGCTATGATTGATGGCTCTTGGACCACATTAAAGCCAGTTAAGTCTCATTTCCACTTTTTCTCTGCAGAAAGTATTTAACTGCCTTTGAATGTGGGTCTCTCTTGTGCGGGGTCTCTGGTGTTGGTGGGGGGGGGGTCTGGTAGATGTGGGGTGGTTAGGATTTGCATTGTGGGGGGAGGGGAGCCTTCCAATGTATTTTGGGGTAACTTCCTATAGGCCGGCTGCGAGGTCGACCGCACCAGGGCCATGCTGGGAACTACCGACACCAAATCTCACCTACATGAACCCTGCCGCAGCAGAGATTCATGCAGGCCTCGAGAATCTGGAGCACAGCCCGTTAAAAGGATGCAAATTTGTTCAATTTGACCTAATTTAATCCTCCTTCTGGCCACAAGCGGGGCCATCAGATGCACAAATCCCGTTTTTGGATGACGCTGGATTCTCCATCACATCGGGGACTCTGCTATCGGCGGCGGGTGGGGGAGAATCCAGCCCTTCATCTTTTTATTATTTTACGGTTTCTTCAATTATTAACTTCATCCCAATGACTGGTGTACCTGTTTCCACACATTTAAAAAAGTATTCCATTATATTGATAGCTGGCCTTTCAGTTTTGAATTTTGAAAGTTTTTTTAAAATATCTTTTTATTCTCCTCATTGTCAACATTTTCATCAATAAACAACCAAAGAAACAACAAACCAAAATAAATACAATAACAATCCCCCACACACAAACCACCCCCCGCTCAATATTCAGACCAAAACTTCCACCTGGGTAAAAATAAAGACACATTAACAATCAATCCGTAAACAGTGTAACCAAAAACAACAATACCGCCGACCCTCCCCTTAATGTTCAATGGCAACCAATTCTCGGAAGTGCATAATAAGCAGCCCCAATAAATTTGAAACTCTTCCATCCCCTTCAGCTGAAACTTCACCTTCCCGAGTCAAAGAAATTCAAATAGGCCCCCCTCCCCCACCAAACCGTGTCACAGGATGGAGAAGCTAACCTCCACCCCAACAGGACCCGCAATCTGGGCAATCAGCGAGGCAACGGCTAACATCTGCCCCTGCACCCGCCTGCCGCCCGAGCCGGTCTGACCCAGCCCTCCCTAAAACGCTTCTAGCGGCCCTGGTTCCACGTTCATGAGCACTACCCCGAGATGACCCCGAAATACCTCCCTCCAACAAACCCCTCGCATTCCACGTAACTATCCTAACTGGGGGTCTCTCATCTCCCCCTCCCCTCCACTCCTATTCACCATCATCATAACTCCAGGCCCTGCCCACTGGGCTTTGCCCGCCCCGTCTCACTGTTACCATTGAGCCCCTCCCCCTTCCCAAATCCTCCCATCCACTTCCTCTCAAAAACAGTATCGGTCCACTCACCCAAATTTTCACACCTCCTAGGCCCATCGAAACCTATTCTACCAGGCTCTAATGGCCGCAGCCCCTCCCCCCATCACACTCCCATTAAGCAAGCCAGTGTGGAGGCCTCTCCCAGGCCTCACTCCCCTCCAATCCTCTCCCCCCCGCCGGGTCCAAGGAAAACAAAGGAATCCCTTCAACACACAACCCCAGTGTAAACACACAAACCCCAAAGAACCATCATTGCAAAAGAAAACCTCAATTCTTACCTTATCCAAATAGGCAACTTCAACTCATTCAGCACATATAGCAACATGCAGTGAAAAATAGAGCTACATACACTCCTCCAACCCCCCTCCCCCTACCCTCAGTCCAAGACCAATCCTCCGTCCCATTCATCACTTCTGCCCCAATCATTCTGCCTTCACAAATGCCTCCGCTGCTTCCACTGTATCAAAATAAAAGTCTTTGGAGTTGTCCGTCACCCTCAACTTAGCTGTGTATACTATGCTGAACCGCACCCTACTGTTATACAGCGCCGTCTTCATTTGGCTGAAGGCTGCCCGCCTCCTCGCCAACTCCACAGTAAAGTCCTGGTATATGCGTATACCAGCTCCAACCCACTGCATCTCCCACTTCTGCTTTGCCAACACAAGACCTTCTCCTTTACGCGGTACCTATGGAAACAAATAATCACTGCTCCTGGCGACTCATTTGCCTTTGGTTTCAGCCTCCACGCCCTATGAGCCCAATCCATTTGTACCGAGAGGGATCTTCCCCCTCCCCCAACAGCTCCGCCAAAATCTTGGCAAAATACTTCGTCAGCCTTGGCCCCCTCTTCGGGCAGGCCCACGATCCTCAGATTTTGCTGCCTAGATCTGTTTTCCAGGTCCTCCACTTTGGCTCGCAGCTCCTCCACCACCCTCTGCAACTCCTCACCCATCGAGGTGAGTTGATCATTGTGTTGCGACAAGGCCTCTTCCACTCACTTCAGTTTCTCACCTTGCTCCCGCACCTCAGCCGATGTCCGCGACACCGCCGCCTTTACCGGGGCAATCGCCTCCTCCACCAGTATCTTCAATGCTGCCGTCATCTTCTTCCTCATCACCTCCATGTGCTTTGAGAACTGTTTTTCAAGTTCCACAACCATCATCTCGGTCATCTTTTCTGCCTTGAACAGTACGGCCTACTCAGCGACTCAGCCTCCGTCATCCTTCTAGTTTCCGAGCCGACCCCTCTTCATGGCAGCTTTCCTTTGAGTTTTGGACATCTTTCTTCCTTATTTCTTCCTGCACTTATTTAACTAAAAATTGCCCCTGGGACCAGGCATTAAATTCTAAAAAACCAAGCCTCGAGCAGGAGCCATCCACTGTGCGACCCCCTCCTCCATGCCGCCACCCGAAGTCCTGAATTATTGAAAGTTATAACCAAAATATTAACTGGACCTTTCTCTCCACAAATGCTGATCATCCATGTAGTTCAAATATTTCCTTTTATGTATCAGATTTCAGGACTTGTTGTTTTCTTTTATTTGTTACCATGCTAAGAATCAGTGGCACCTGTCACTGTAAGATCAGCATCCTGAGAAAGCAAATTTTGATTGAGAACTAGGGGGGGGGGGTCTCTGTTTAAAAATAAAGCGTTTCCCATTTTAAATACAGATGAGGTGATTTTTTTCCACTCAGGATTGTGAGTCTTTGGGACACTCTTCCTCAAGAGATGGTGGAATCATAGAATGCCTATGATACTGAAGGAGGCTATTCGGACCATCGAGTCTACACTGAACTTCTGAGAAAGCACCCTACCTAGGCTCACTCCCCCACTCTAACCCCGTAACCCTACCTAACCTACGGGTCAATTTTATCAGCCAATCCACCAAAACTGCGTATCTTTGCACTGTGAGAGGAAAGTGGAGCACCCATAGGAAATTCACGGCGGCCTGTGGAGAAAATGCAAACTCTACACAGCTAGTCGCCCAAGGCCAGAATTGAACCCGGGTCCCTGGCGCTGTGAGGCAGCAGTGCTAGCCGGAGCAGAGTCTTTGAACATTTTTAAAGCAGAAGTGGACAGATTCTTGGTAATGTGGTGAATTTAGGAATTTCAGCTATATTGTGTTAGTTATTTGGTGCAGTAAGGGTTAAAAGCTTGGGTTAGAGTGTGCGTGACTGCTGCAGTCATGTTTTAAAAGAAATCCTAGTTTGATAGACAACTAAACCAGGAGAGCCAGCGGAGCAATTAAACCATCGTAAAAAGATAGGGCTAATTTGGATTAATGGGGGTTCCCTGTGGAATTAATCAGATTTCAGTTTGATAAGATGATGCCATTACTTGGTGGAGCTAAGGGGCTGGATTCTCCGCCAGTGGGATGCTCCATTTTGCCGGCAGCCCGGGGGTTTCCCGATGGCGTGGGGCTGCCCCACAGTGGGAAATCCCATTGACCAGCCGGTGTAACGGAACATCCCGCTCGCGGGGTGAAACAGAATTGTGGCACGGTGGGGCAGAAATCCAGCCAAGGTATCAAGCATTTTGCAGGAAAAGCAGGTCAGTTGTGAGTTAGGTGAAGATGTGAACAGAAGTCAAGCAGTTTGCTCTCTGCAATTCAGTTAAAAGGTATGTCTGCAGACAGAAGAGCAGTGTGGTTGGAAAGGTGAACAAACCAGCTGAAACAGCTTCTGAAGAAATACAACCAAATTTCTGTCGGGAGTCAGAGCTTTTATTTAAAGCAGTGTCAAAAGATCTCTCTTTCTCAAAGAACATCTTGTAAAGCAGCTATTTGTGGTTGCTAATGGTAGTTAAAGTGGATTGAGAGCTGAGAATTTATTTTGTTGTTTGAGTGGAAATAAAGGTAGAAGTTAATAGAGGTTAATCCCTGTATTGAGTAGCATTTTTCAAGGGGTGATTGTGTGTTATTTTCTGGTGCGATGTTAACGATATTTTAATACTCTGTTAGTAATAAAATTTGTTTTAATATACCATATGCAAAATTCTTCATTTTTTTCATTCCTGGAGCCAGGTATCCTTTCCTCACAGTCTTACAAAATTAAAATAAAATATTGGGGTTTCTGTCCAGTATCCTAGCCACTGTTAGAGTCTGGTCTGAGATCGGATAGTAAGCAAAGGGATGATAGGTTATCAGGCGGGATGCAGATTTGTTGTGTAGCCACCTGAGGTGGCCACGTCCCGATTCAAAATGGACACTCGCAAAGAGTGCAGGGAAAAACGGACAACACCAGAGAAAACAAGCAGGTGCAAGGTTTCCTGTGTATTAAGATTTGCAGAACCCAGACAGAACTGAAACCAATAGCCATTAACATATTAATGAGCTATCTCCAGGGACAAAAAGAAACATTGAAACAATCGAGACCAAGACAGACTCTCCGGCGCCAGTGGGAGCTAAAACAAAGGCAGGCCAACGGCCACATAGGGCCCGCCCAACGATCAGGGAACACCTCCAGTATTGGAGAAAATCGATAGGAACAATTGGGACATGGTCCAATTAATTGGGACCAAGTCCGGGGTCCGCCCAGAAGGGCGCGAAACCCCTGGGGACTATAAGATAGCGTTCCCAAGTTCAGTTCGCTCTCTTGGCCTTGGCTCTCAGCGAGGAGAGACCTGCCTAACAGCTGCATCAACCAAGTAAGTCTAAGGTCAACGCACGCTACGAGATAGACGCTCCTAGCTACTATTCCGTACCAGTTTGAAGCCAGCAGTATCAGAACCGGACAATGGCCATTGTTCCTCTGACCTGGTGGGCCACTCGAAGCTAAGTATAGGCTTTTATTAGCAGTTGTAGTTTAGCAAATAGAGTTTATGCATGAGCAGTAATTGACTGTGTGTATAATAAATGTGTATTGATTTCAAACTTACTAACTGGTGTATTGAGTTATTGATCAGTACTTGGCTTTGAACCCTGTGGTGGTATCAGAAAGATAACTGGTGACTCTTGAGCAAAGGTAATGAAAACAGAGCAAATTAAGGGAAAGCATAACGAGCAACAGTTGTTACCATCTGGTGAGCCATGATCTTATTAAATGGAGGAGAAGGCTCGAAGGGCTGAATGGCCTACCCCTGCCCCTTGTCCATAAGGTTATATTATCTAAAAGGATTCTGGTGAGTGAAAAGCTGAAGCTGTAAGGGTGCAGAGAATACTGTTTTTCTGATGGTCTTGTATGAGGCTCTGTACTGACCAGTTCAAATATTTTTAGCTCCAAACTATTTGGAATGTACTGCAATATGATCCTGAGGAAAGTATGACTCAGGTAGAAATATGAATGACAGTTCTGCTCTTTGAGCTCACTTCATCATTGGGTGCTTGTAGTACACAAGGCCTGCCCAAATCATTTTCATTTATCTTCATGTTGAAGGAGCTGCAAATGGTATGGTTGACATTGTGATTATTGCTAGTGTTCTGTCAAGATTCACAATATAGTCATTTATTTTACTCAGTTTTGCAAACATTTGCTACTTTCTTCACTGATACTTTAAATTTTGCCAGGTTAAGCATGTAACACCTTTATGAGGTTTGGCTCCCAAGTCAAGTCACATGTAGTATGTAGCACACGGATACATTCAGGATCTGGTTTGCACAATATTTTCAATGTTGTTCTTCTGTTTCATTGTTTTCTTTAATCCTGTTTTCATTGAAAGAAAACAAAGACATATTTTTAATATTTTAATACTTTAAAAACATTATTCCTGATTTTAAATCATCCACGACTCTCTTGATAGAGACACTGAATGACTTAATTGTTATTTTAAGACAAGGTTACTGAATGATGCACAATGTTCCTCATGCTAGAAGCACATGTGCAGCACATTTTAATTTTTCTGTCTAACCGTTAGCTTACATTAATCATTTCAAGCATTCAGAAAAGAAAAGCACAAAAGAAAAGGTCAACAGTGATTCCAGATAAAATACTTCAACAATGTTTTTGAAGGTGTTAATAATTTATGAAATAAATCATCCAATAGAGAAAGCTCTTAATCGGAAATGAGCTGGAGAGAATGAAATAAAACAGAAAAGTTGAAGGTTGGATCTCGAGTTGGATGATGGGAATCAGGAGAACTTTACAGGTGAACAAAGAAGCAGAGTAAAACATAACTCAGAGGCAAACTTTGTGCTGCCTGCTAATTTAAATGATAGTGGTGTGCAGCCCAGTGTTAACCATGCTGTTGAGTGACTGATGTCTCAACAAGGGGTTCTAGATTGCGTGAGGTGAGCACCACAGACTGTTAGCCTACACTACTTAAAGCCAAACTGCAACTCTTAAAGCTAAGGGGTATCCTGACCGCAGCAGGTACTGGAGCTGGTTTAAAAAGAGTTTTTGAGCAGGAGGAGTAGAAATTATACAAAAAAGCCAGTGAGCAAATTCACTGGTGCAGTTCTAGATGCCTTAATGCAGGTTAGCCAAAGAATAGTGGTCCTCCCCCTTCAGGGGGTCACGAGGCTGTCCCCTAGATAGAAATTGCAATGGTAGTGGGACCAGATAGCTGTCACAGGCAATACCCGGCACCTTGAGGCAGTGTTGTAAAAAATTCAATGACACATCGAAGGGTCAAGGTCTGTAAACATATCTTCATGAGCCGAGTCCATCCAAATAACCTAATAGTCTTAAACCTGCTGAATTCACCATACTCCCCCCTTCTCTCATACCTCACATTCATAGCCTCACCACTGCTGCATGTTTCAGACCAGCTAATCAACTAAGACAGGTACAGCGCCCAAGCAGATTGTGCCATGTTCACTGACAACCTCCCTCCCTCTTGCAAGACAAGGTAGTGCATAATCAGAGTGCATAGTGCATAATCACCCCAATCTGCGGGTGGCAGAAACAATTGCGGTCCTCATCCACTTGGAGGCATTGATGCTGCCCATCAATGGTGTGGCCACGACTGAGGCTGTGAAGGGTGACAGGGCTGAAATCATAGAGAATGGTTAGTACGGTTCTATCCAATCCACCATCTCACATCTCACTTATATTTACCCCAGAATCTCTTCTAATTTACAAGCCTTTATTCTTTAAACTTTACTCTTTCAGAAACCCAGTGCTTGTTGATCCCCTTCCCCCTGTGTGATGAGGTTCTGTCATTGCATTCTGTCTACATTTTGGTATATTTTGAACAGGGAAAAAAGATGGCCACTGATTCATGTGACCCTGTATTAATGCTGTGTCTTGGTCTAAATTATAATAATCTCATTAGTCAGTTAGATTCTTTTTCCCACCTGTGATTTCAGTGCACTTAAGCCTAATGTTTCTTTAAGGCAAATTTGCGATTTTTACAATGAAGGTGTCAGTGGCATTTTGTTTATCCGTGGTCTGAGAAACATTGAATCAATGGTGGGGATTTTCCACCTCTGCCATGGCAGGACGTGCAGTGGGGGATGAGGCAAAAGTCCATTGACTTTAACTGAAACCAGAAGATCCCAGCAGCAGACGGGGCTGAAAGATCCTGGCCAATATCAGAAAGAGTGTCCTTGTCTTCTTGAAAGGTCTAACTGGATTCAATTATTAGTTACTGTTTGTATTATAGTTCGTGAGTTGTCTTTCCACATGTTCATCTTGTTAATACATTATCTTACCTGTCAAAGAACTAGATGTTCTGTGCTGATCTATAACACGGAACATAACAATGAGATCTATGCTTCTCAGCCTTTTGGCTCAGGTCAAGTGTCGGATCAAGTGTGAGATCAGGTATGATGCCTCTTCTTGTCCACTTGGATCTTATATGTCTCTTTTTTGGGGAACAATGAATTGGATTAATTTGTATTGGTTTTTGGTGTAAGGAAGGAGATGGATGAAGGGTTTTACATATGCACTCTGCACATTGGCTTTGTAATTCTGAGAAAGGAATAATTTTTTATAAATCATGAGATCCATGCTTGATGCCATGCAAGGCCGCCATCCAGACTGGAGATCTCAGTGCAAAAAAGTGCATGTTGACCCTGATAGCATTAAAGACCAGTGACTCTGTGAAGCATAATCCTGCTCTCTTCTCTCAGGATGATAGTTGGGCCGCACAGTAGCACAGTGGTTAGCACTGTTGCTTCACAGCGCCAGGGTCCCAGATTCGATTCCCAGCTTCGATTACTGTCTGCACATTCGCCCTGGGTCTGCATGGGTTTCCGCAGGGTGCTCCGGTTTCCTCCCACAAGTCCCGAAAGACATAATATTAGGTAATTTGGACATTCTGAATTCTCCCTCAGTGTACCCGAACAGGCACCGGAATGTGGCGACAAGGGGCTTTTCACAGTAACCTCATTGCAGTGTTAATGTAAGTCGACTTGTGACAATAAAGATTATTATTACCTCCTATACAAATTTCCATGCACCCCCAACACATGTATTGCCCTCTTTGGCCAGGAGCATTGTACACACATGGCACTAACTACAAAATTCCCCATAAAACCCATGTCCCAGTATCTTAATAACTCCTTTCTGTGTCCCCAAGGACAAAGCAGGCGGTACTCACTTTGAGAACCAGAAGACGGCAGGGAGCATCCTAAATATTCAGGTCAACACAAGAGACTTGCAACCCGTGGGAGAGGCCAAGGAGAGAGCAGTGACCCCGATGGAGTTTGGCATGCACCAAACAAGTGAGAGTTCAATGCAACACAGATGTCCTATAGCAGGTGACTCACCCCTATCCCATAGACCTGTGCTTCCCAACATCTCAGTCCATGTCTTTTGTCTGCAGGATCCCCATCACATGAGGCTGGGCAGAACACCCTAGAGCACCACTCTGGGGGAGACAATGATGTCTCCACACTGCTGTCACCTGCGCCATCCACCTTTGCAGTGACTATCACATCGGTGGATAATGTTAGTGATCAGGCTCCTGGATCACCCTCTGTTTAACATCACACACATCAGATAGAGGCAGGGACTCCCGAGGAAGTGGAAGATTGGAGGGCTGCCCGATCCCAGGGAACAACTGTCACCCAACAGGTGTTGCATTTCTGGAAAGTATAATCTCATAAATGGTGCAGATGCGAAAGCAGAGCCAGGATTTACAGGAGGGGGTATCAGTCACCAACTTCCCAGCACCTGCAAGTACAGCTGGAGGAGTCTAGCCACCTTCAGGCGCTGGCAATGGTGCCGACAATGCGTGGTACTTAGGCCAACACTGAAATGGTGGTGGCCACGGTGGAAGGACATCAGAGCAATATCTCAGGATATGTAAGGTTTGTGGCACACTATGCTGTCCATGGCTGAGGCAGAGGTCAGGAGAGCCCAGTCATAGGCGGGCATGCCGCGGGGGCAGATGGGCATTGCTGCAGAGCTCCAGAGTTTGGCCCATTGACAAGAGGTCATGACTTAGGACATCAAGAGCATTGGCCGGTTACTGACAGGCCTTAGCCAGTCATAGAGGAACATTACCGAGGCTATGAGGGACATGGCGTACTTGCTGAGGGACATGACCTAGTCTCAGTGCGCCATGGATGAGGGCAACAACATCATGGTTCAGTTGAGATACGGCCTCCAGAACTGGCAGCACCAGGTAACAGTGGTGACTCCGGGCCCCATGGAGTAACTCGTGGGCCTCCAAGCACCCTGAGGTAGGAGAAAGTGATGGGGCCCATCCTGGAGGGGAGGTGCTGGAACACCTCAGCCCTTCCAAATCTCCGCCACGTGACATTGGTGCATCTGCTGGGAAGCGGACAGAACAGGGTGACACCGCATCACCTGTGACACCCAAAAGTCAGTCGGGCCCATCCAAGCCAAGTGCATAACAGGGCAGAGGGATAGACAAGCAACAGGCCGCCTCCGCTCCAGATATGCTCTTTGGGGAAACATGAAGACAAAGCAGTATGCCATGAAAGATAGATAACCCTTATGTTGGCACAGGTGCAGTAGATAGTAAGGGGGAAGGGCACACATATAGTAAGTAGTCACCAGTAAACACTTTTGCAACATCAGTCCAATCTGCGTCTAACCTCTGTTTGACTGGTGTGAAGAATGTGTTGGGGATGGATACTGTGCAGCGGCCGGGTGGGCTGGGAGGGTGCGGTGTGTGTATGCAAGGCACCCATGACACATGAATATCCCACATGGTTACACCCCCACCGAGAAGTGACAGGGCATGGGGGCAGCACTGTGAGCTTGCCTTGCATGACAAAGTACCCAGTGAGTGAGCCCTAACTCTTTAGCATCTCGTGAAACTCCCCCCAACAGCTCCCCCCCCCCCCCCCCCCCCCAGCAACATATCTATCGGCAGCACATATGCAGGTCTCATCTGTGCGGGTAATGGTGTGTTATCTTAAAGACAGGAGTCAGACTTTGTCAAACAATGAGAAGCAGCAGAACCCGTCTCACAACAAGTCATTATCATTGTCCATCCCACAGACAAGGTACCCTGATGCTGCCAACACAGGCCTATCACCTTGTGGTGATGCTGGTGTGATTCTCGGAGGGGGGAGGGTGAGGGGGAGATGTGGAAATGGGAAGAAATAGAAGACTCGGGGGAGGGAAGGGGTGGAAGGGCTAAGTGAGAGGGAAGGGCTGTAAGGCTCAGGGCTAGGTTGATTTTGGATGGGGATGGGTGTTGATGTGGGACAGGACAGCGGAACTGCCTGTGGCCTGGCATCCTAGTTGGTAAATCGGGAGGTGATGAGGTTGTCCCATGTGTGACGGCTCTGGATCACACATTGGGCGATCTGCTGTGCCAGCCCCAGAGCCTTGCCCAAATCCTCCTGGATACCATCCTCATTCTCCCCATCAGGTGAGGCCTTCCATTCTTCCTCCTCATCCAGCAGGTCGCCCTGCTGTTGTGCTATGTTATGGAGCACAGAGCAGGCCACCACAATGCTCAAAACCCTCTGGGGCTATATTGGAGCATCCAACCAGAGCAGTACAGGCATCAGAATCTCATGTACCATTTGATGAAGCTCCTGGTTACTGAGTTATCATCATTATAACGTTTCCACGCCTCTGTCTGGGGCCTCCGCACAGGTATCATGCGCCATGACCTCAGCGGGTAACCTTTGTCGCCCGGCCTGTGATGTGGAGAGTCTCTATTTTCACCACCCGTCTCTGCCAACTGGAGGCTGTTGAAATCAGTGTTTGCGAGAGGCTCTGTCCTGTTTCTCCCTGTGGTGTCTTGTGCGGGCCTCCTCACTGGGCAAGCCTTGAGCTTTCTCACCAGAAGGGTGGCAACTGGCTGTGTGGTGGAGACGTTCAGATTGTGCTTCAGGCTAAAAGACTGGTGTTTTGAGTCCATATGCCTCTTCTTCAGAACTGAAGAGAGGCAGAAATGTGATGGGTATTATGCTGCTAACAAGGGACAGGTGAAGCAGGTGGAGCTAAATAAAAGGTCAGGAGAGATAAAATAATACAAATGTCATACACACAAGATAAAAGGAAGTGGGAATGATAGTGTTAAAGTCTAATGCAGGTGTTAAAAGTAGCAAAGAGGTATGACAGAAGAATGTGTAAATAGCAGAAAAAGGGTCAGTGTTTTCTAAAAGGAAAACATGAGATCAAGATACAGACTGACACTTGTCAGGCGCAGGGATAGAAAGAAAAATCAAAATGGGGGGGCAGAGTTCATGGATTAAGATTGTTGAACTCAATGTTAACTCCAGAAAGCTGTAAAGTGCCTAATTGGAAGATGAGGCACTGTTCCAACAGCTTGCATTGGGCTTCACTGGAACATTGTAGCAGGCCAAGAACAGAAATGTGAGCAAGATAGTGAATTGAAATGGCAATTGACCAGAAGATCTGAGTAATGCTTCCAGACTGAGCGAAGGAGAGTGAAGGTCAGACTTATGGCTGCTCTCCAAATTCTCCCATCCAGCCCATGACGATGTCCGTTGCTGGTAGGGAGGATTCACACCTACTTGACACTCTATTTTCTGTCTCCATAGATGCTCTCAGGCCTGCTGAGCTTTTCCAGCATTTTCTGTTTTCCGTTTCAGATTGTAGCATCCTCTTCTCGCATTTTTGCATTTATTGTAGTCATGTAATCTGATCACTTTAAACACTGGACCTGGAATGAGAATTCAACAACTTGCTGTGATTATATGAGGAAACTGGCCATTTTGTGAATGGAGGTCATGTGATAAGCAAGTTGTGTTTTTGAAGAAACTGTGTGTTTGAAGAAACTGCTTTTTCAGGGCCTGGGAGATAAACTAGAAAGACCCACGGGCAGAATTTTACACTTCCCCAAGCCTGATTCTGAAGTGGAGGTTGGAGTGGATAACATAAGATTTCATGGGAAGGAACCCCCTGGGATACCACCCTCGCTGACCTGGACACAATTTCACAGTAGGACAGGAATGTTAAGAATTGAGGAAAATTAAGACAAAAAAATATAATTAGGATAAAATAAAATTAAAAAGGGGTTTGATAAGGGCAGTTGCCTGAAGGTATGTTTTGATATGTGAATTAGCATACCAGTGAGAAAAGCAAGTGTTTACATTTCTGACCAGTGGAAAACATTGGGGCAAAGAAGAGGTAACTTCAAAGTGGAGAGTTGAGGGAATTGGCACTTATGTGCGAAATGCCGGGTACACAAGGTAATATCAAAAGGAAAGATTGATATATCCATAGCACAATAACTGGGGAAAGAGACACAGTAGAGGCAGCTACCATCACAGCTTTCTGCCCAGTCTCTGGTGGGACTTGGTGTGTGTAGAGTGGGAAACAGAGAAAAAAATTTTTTCTCCATTTTGAATGGAAAGAGAGGGTGCCTCAAACTGAAGGCCCCTTCAGATTTGGACATGCTCCCTGATGGAACCATCAATTCACCAGACACGTGCTTTCAAATATGAACAGTGGTTTTAATCTACTTACTACAGAGCCAGCCTGTTACCCGTTGATGAACTCTCAGTAAACTGCAGGACAAGGGTATTTAGACAGCAGCACAGGGGGGAGGAGTCATGGGTGGAGCCCTGTACAAACTCCTGAGCATTCCCAGAGCTACTCCCCCTAGTGGTCGGATAGCGCTACTGCGCTTACAAAGGTATTGGTAAATGCAGTGTGAATTACCAAGTTACATTCACCACATTCACCCCCAGCAAAAAAATCAAGTCCGGCGGGGGTGGTGGTCTACAAAGTCAGTCTGTCCAGTGGTCGAACTGTCCGCTGTGATCTGCGGAGCACCGGGGTTGCAGCCTCTTGTGGTGGCTGGATGAGTGTTGTGTGCTGGGGTACGATGGCGAACTCCAGGGAGGGCTGTATCCGAGCTTCATACTCACCTGGTTCAACCGGGGACTGGGGGTGCTGGGGGCTAGCCAGCGCGGGAGCGCGGAACTGGTGGAGCGAGCTCGTGGGCTCGGGAGCGCGAGCGGGCGGCAGCATGGGGTGTAGGGTGAGGGGTCCTTCTGTGGGGCTGGGGGGGGCGCTGGATCCGGCGGGTGCCAGATCCCGGAGGGATACAGTGTCCTGACGGCTGTCAGGGAACTCGACGAATGCGTACTGGGGGTTGGAGTGGAGCAGGCGCACCGTCTCAACAAGGGGGTCGGTTTTGTGTGCCCTGACGTGTTTCCTCAGGAGTACGGGTCCCGGTGTCCTCAGCCATGCCGGAAGTGAGACCCCTGTGGTAGTGCCCCTGGAAAAAATGAAGAGCCTCTCGTGAGGGGTCTGATTGGTCGCTGTGCACAAGAGGGACCTAATAGCGTGGCGCGCATCTGGGAGGACTTCCTGCCATTGGGAGACTTGGAGCTTTCTAGACCGGAGGGTCAGCAGGATGGTCTTCCAGACCGTCGCATTCTCCCTCTCCACCTGCCCGTTCCCCCTGGGATTGTAGCTGGTAGTCCTGCTCGAGGCAATGCCCTTGTCGAGCAGGTACTGACGCAGCTCGTCGCTCATGAAGGACGAACCCCGGTCGTGTGTACGTAGCTGGGGAAACCAAACATGGTGAAGATACTATGCAGGGCCCTAATGACTGTGTGGGAGGTCATGTCGGGGCAGGGAATGGCAAATGGGAAACGGGAGAACTCATCTACGACGTTTAGAAAGCAAATGTTCTTGTTAGTTGAGGGGAGTGGCCCTTTGAAATAAATCACTAGGCATTCAAAGGGCCTAGAAGCCTTGACCAGGTGGGCCCTATCTGGTCTATAGAAGTGCAGTTTGCACTCCGCACAAATCGGGCAGTCCCTGGTGACCGCTTTTACCTCCTCGTTGGAGAAAGGCAGGTTTCGGGCTCTGATGTAGTGGGCGAGTCGTGTGACCCCCAGGTGGCAGAGGTCATTGTGGATGACTTTCAGTTGGTCAATCTGCGCGCTGGCGCATGAACCGCAGGATAGGGCATCCGGAGGTTCGTTGAGTTTCCCGGGTCGATACTTAATCTCGTAATTGTAGGTAGAGAGTTCGATCCTCCACTTCAGAATTTTGCGAGGTAGTGCCTCCTGTAACAAATAGCCTCCACAATGGCTTGAGCTTCTTTCTCGACTGAGGAGTGTCGGAGTTCTGAAGCGGAGAGGGTACGGGAGAAAAATGCGACTGGTCTCCCTGCCTGATTTAGTGTGGCTGCTAGAGCTACCTCTGAGGTGTCGCTCTCAACCTGGAATGGAGTGGATTTATCCACTACCCGCATGGCTGCTTTGGCGATGTCCTCCTTGATGCAGTTGAAGGCCTGGCGTGCCTCAGTTGACAGGGGAAATCGTGTGGCCTTAAAGAGTGGGCGGGCTTTGTCCGCATATTGAGGGACCCACTGGGCGTAGTAGGAGAAGAAGGCCAAGCACCGTTTGAGGGCCTTGGGGCAATGGGGGAGGGGGAGTTCTAAGATGCGGTCCGGGTCTGGGCCCAGGACTCCGTTTTCCACGACATAGCCGAGGATGGCTAGTCTGGTTGTGCGGAAAATGCATTTCTCCTTGTTATACGTGAGATTTAGTTTCTGTGCCGTCTGGAGAAAACGGTGGAGGTTGGCGTCGTGGTTCTGCTCGTCATAGCCGCAGATCGTGACATTGTCCAAGTACGGAAACGTGGTCCGCAGCCCGTACTGGTCCACCATTTGGTCCATTGCTCGTTGGAACGGAGCGCCCCTGGATCTGGACCGAATGGGAGCCTGAAGCGAGCGAGATAGTTTGCCGCACAGGGAAAACGGGGAGCGAACAGCGTCTTACCAGGTCTGGATGTATGAAGCTCTCAGTGCTCCCAGAGTCGAAGAGGCATGGTGTTTTGTACCCATTGATTTGGACCTCTGCCATCGAATTCCGCAGATGCTTTGGGCGTGATTGGTCCAGAGTGACTGCACTGAGTTGCGGGTAGTTGGCGGCTTAATCAGCTGTGCTGGAGTGGCCCCGTGATAACTGCCCTCTGAGTTCGTAGTCGTACTCTTCCGATGAGTTATCCGAGCGTGGAGATGCCGATTGGGCACGTGGCGGGTGGCGGGGAAGGTGGCGTCCAAGATGGCGGCCCCCATGAGTCGCACGTGGCCGGCTGCGTGGTGGATGTTTGCCAAGATGGCGGCCCCCCTGGATCGCACGTGGCAAGAGGGGGGCGGGGTCGGGGCATAGGCCGCAGCGTTTCGGGCCCCGCGGACCTGCGGGGGTGGGGAGCGATTACTTCGTGCCGCTGGGAAGTTGGAAGCTGGGGCCCTTTTTGCGAGGCACACTCTTGCGTAGTGGCCTTTCCGCCGCAAGCTGCTGCAGGTCGCGTTGCGGGCCGGGCAGTGCTGCCGCGGGTGCTGATTCTGGCCGCAGAAATGGCAGGCTGGAGCAGCATAGTGGCTGGCTGGAGCAGCATAGTGGCTGGCTGGGGCAGCATAGTGGCTGGCTGGAGCAGCATGGTGGCTGGGCGGCCGCGTTGCACAGACCTGGGGGAGTCGCTGGTCGGGGGCCCATGATTGGGTCGCGGGGTCCGAATGGAAGGAGATGAGGCTGCGGAAGGAGACCTCCATCGTGGTAGCAGCTTCCACAGTTGTTTCTAAGTCTTGGGCCCCTTTTCCAGCAGTCGTTGGTGCACATAATTAGAACTGAGGCCCGCTACAAAAACTATCAAGCGGTAACCGCTTGATAGTTACAGTCATTTGATAAATTATTGAGTTCTCTTAAAAATTCGGCGAGTGATTCTGTAGGCCGCTGGTGGCGAGTCGTGAACACATGGCGTGCGTAAACTTCGTTAATGGGCCTTACATATATCTTATCGAGTATCGCTAGCGCTGCAGTATATGAACCGGCCGAGTTTAGTTGTGTAGAGATTCTGTGGCTCACCCTCGCCTGCAGTAGACTTAACGTCTGTTCCTCTGTCATTTCGGCTGTGCTCGCTTCTGCCAGGTAGGCCTTAAAGCACAGCAGCCAGTGGGAGAAGATTTATTTTGCCTCTGCATCCTGTGGTTCGAGTTCTAGGCGTCCAGGATTGAGGACTGATTCCATGATCGATCTTGACTGTTCTTAAGTAGATTAAATTTATGGAACCATCAATTCACCAGACACGTGCTTTCAGATATGAACAGTGGTTTTAATCTACTTACTACAGAGCCAGCCTGTTACCCATTGATGAACTCTTGGTGAACCGCAGGCTGACTCTGGACAAGGGTATTTATACAGCAGCACAGAGGGGAGGAGTCATGGGCGGAGCCAAGGGTGGAGCCCTGAACAAACTCATGAGCTTTCCCAGAGCTACTCCCCCTAGTGGTCGGATAGCGCTACTGCGCTTACAAAGGTATTGGTAAATACAGTGTGAATTACCAAGTTACATTTACCACACTCCCCCAGAGGACCTTGGAGCTCTGGCCCTCCCTTTCCCCCTGGCACACACCTGGATGCCACAATCACCTCCCTCTCAACCATCCAGGACTTACCTTGAGAATGGTCCGGAACTTAGTTCCAGGCAGAGCAGTGCAGTACCTCTTCTGGCCAATGCAGTACTGTGCATGAACAGATTTGAGAGCTGTTAGCCAACCTCATTGGCCAACTGCTCTCACGGCTTGCACTTCTTTCCAAGGGTAGAGAGAAGCACCGCCCACTGCTAATCAATGCTCAAGTGAGAGCTAAATGAAAGTGGGCTTCAGAGGACTGAGTGCAGAGAACAAGCAGTCCTTTCCTCCCTCTCTCTGTCTCTCTCTCTCTCGCTCTGTCTCTGTCTCTTTCTCTCTCACGCTCTCTCTCCAGCCATTCTGTAAACTTGTGCCCTGCTTGTACCTGGCCAGCTAAACACCCCGAGCAGCATCGTCAACATAAACTAAGTAGCTGCTGACTTCAGAAAAAAAGACTCAGATCACTCGTTAAGTCTTTCAATTGTCTCCATGTAGGTTAGGTGGATTGGCCATGATAAATTTCCCTTAGTGTCCAAAATTGCCCTTAGTGTTGGGTGGGGTTACTGGGTTATGGGGATACGGTGGAGGTGTTGACCTTGGGTAGGGTGCTCTTTCCAAGAGCTGGTGTAGACTCGATGGGCCAAATGGCCTCCTTCTGCATTGTAAATTCTATGATAATCCACGATTAATCTCGGACAAAGATTCGGCACAGTTGAGTGGTGGCAACAAGCAAACAGCGATGGACATTCACGAAACAATCTCAGTGGTGTTCCCGAGAGCTACAGGGAGGAAGTGATTCAATAAGAACAGTTAGATAATATGGGCAGCACGGTAGCACAAGTGGTTAGCACTGTGGCTTCACAGCGTCAGGGTCGCAGGTTCGATTCCCCGCTGGGTCACTGTCTGTGTGGTCTTCACGTTCTCCCTGTGCCTGCGTGGGTTTCCTCCAGGTACTTCAGTTTCCTCCCACAGTCCAAAGACATGCAGGTTAGGTGGATTGGCCATGCTAAATTGCCCTTAGTGCCCCAAAAAAAGGTTAGGAGGGTTTATGGGGTTACAGGGATAGGGTGGAACTGAGGGTTTAAGTGGCTCGGTGCAGACTTGATGGGCCGAATGGCCTCCTTCTGCGCTGTATGTTCTATGTTCTAATAACCATTTTCTCACTCAGGACTGTCTTAAATTCAAGTGGCTATTCTGCATGTGTAAGTCTAACTGGTAAGTCCCTGAAGACAGTTTGGTTTTTGAGAAGATGGGTGGCAATGGGGTGAATCAGAACCAAGTCTGATCCTGCCATCAATAATGCATAAATGTGCAGTTTCAACAAAGATCGGGAGCAGGATTCTCCGTTGGCTGATGGCGAAAGCGGGGAATGTGATGGTGCGGAGAATCGGTTCCGACGCCAAAATCACGGCGGCACCGATTTGAAGCCAAATCGCAATTCTCCATCGCCTTGCCAACAGCGCCAATTCGTTGCAGGCAATAAACACCATTTGCACATCATTAGCAGGCCTGACCAGGACTTCTCCAGGGCATCTGCAATTCTCCGCCTCCGATGGGCCGAGTTCCCCATCGTGTGGTTTACTTGTGCTTTTAAAATCATGAAACCGACATTGTGGCTGATGAGGGAAAGAGAGGAGGTAGGACATGGAGAAGCGAGACGGCGGGCTGCGGGGCCGGACAAAGGCCAGGCTGGCTGGGGTAGTGGGAACCCTGCCAGGACCGGGGGGGGGGGGGGTGGGGGTGACAGGGTAACGGGCTGAGAGGCCAGGGTGAACCCCCAATGGGGTGGTGTCCAGGCATGGACCACCATTACCGCGGCTTGCAAGGCAGCTATCTTGCTGCGCACCCCACTGGCCACTGAACATATGGGTGCCCCCAACACCCCCTATTCCCGCACTCCACCCACAGCCAACCTACTCACCCGCTTGGCTAGCACACTGGCGGGGCATCATTTGGCAACTCAAGGGCAATTGGCATGTAGCCCAGAGGGGGGGGGGGGGGAGCACTGGGTGGGGCCATGGTGCATACCGTTGGCAATGACAATGCCACCCTGACAGCAGGGACAGGCACCAGGGCCAGAGGCCCCCTTGGTGCCAGACAAAGATGGGGCCATGGATGCAGAGATGGGGGGGGGGGGGGGGGAGGGGGAACACATGCAGGGGCAGAATCCGCAGTGCCAAACAGGGTCACCAAGTAGCCCAGTGGACCTGGTTGGGCACGGGGGTACGCACCATGCTAACATGTTGGCCTTTCACCCCTTGCAGACAATGAATATTGGAAATCAACTAGCAATGGTGGTCTTCCTGATGTTTGCCGCAGCCCTGGGGGATGCCCTGAGGCTATATGAGCTGGAGCTGCTCGAGGAAGAGGAGGAAGCTGCAGCAGCGGAACCTGCTCCAGACGAACAGGAAGTAGCCTCCCAGGATGGAGAGTCGCCTGCCCAACAGGCCGAGGAGGAGGAGGAGGTGCAAAGGAGGCGCCTTGTGTGTATTGGCTCCGCCTGTCATTTGAGGACCTACCGACCGGGCATGTCGTTAAATACTGCGGCTGAGCTTGGAGGCAGTGGAACGTATCTGCCAGATCATGGCACACCTGGCACCACAGGGGAATGGGGGAGGACACCCGCTCTTGGTGGCCATCAAGATGACGGTCGCCCTAAATATTTATGCAACAAGGTCTTTCTAGGTGCCGAGTGGGGACCTGTGCAGGATCCCCCCAACTTCGGTGCACAGGTACATCCGTGCCATCAGGGAGACCCTGTACACCAGCTCGGCTCAATACATCCATTTCAATGGAGACCGAGCCCACTAGGATGGCAGGGCAGCGGGGTTCACCACCATCGATGGGATGCCCCGGGCCCATGGGGTGATCGACGGGATATATGTCCTCCTACGAGCACCTGCAGATGACTGGCCGCTCTACACCAACTAAAAGGGATTCCATTCAATGAACGTGCAGCACGGTAGCATAGTTTTTAGCACTGTGGCTTCACAGCGCCAGGGTCCCAGGTTCGATTCCCCGCTGGGTCACTGTATGTGTGGAGTCTGCACGTTCTCCCCGTGGCTGCGTGTGTTTCCTTCGGATGCTCTGATTTCCTCCCACAGTCCAAAGACGTGCAGGTTAGGTAGATTGGACATGCTAAATTGCCCTTAGTGTCCAAAAAGGTTAGGAGGGATTATTGGGTTACGGGGATAGGATGGAAGTGAGGGCTTAAGTGGGTTGGTGCAGACTTGATGGGCAGAATGGTCTCCTTCTGCACTATATGTTCAATATGCGATCATCACCTGTGCATCATACATGTCTGCACCCAAAACCCGGGCAGTGTGCATGGCACCCTTGCCCTGGCACACTCGACAATACCTGGCATGTTCGAGATGCCCCCCTATCGCCGGATGGGGGTTTGGCTTTTGGGTGACAGGGGTGATCCACTGTGGTCATGGCTGATGACACCTATCTGGAGGCCACATGCCAACGTACAGGCCCGTTACAATGAAACCCATACAGCGACGAGAAATGTGAAGATGCGATTCAGTTGCCTGGACCGCTCTGGAGGTGCCCTCCTGTCTGATGCTGAGACAGTTGGCTGCATCGTGGCAGCCTGCTGAGTCCTCCACAACATCATGCAGCAGAGGGGCAATGTGCTGGAGGAGGAGGATGAACTCGAGGCCGCGTCCGACGAGGAAGATGTGCCCCTGGGCCAACGTGCACGGGATGCTCTGATCGTCCACGAGAGCTGGCCATTCCATCACACAGTTCCATCGCATTCCTGGGGTGACAGTGGTGGGTCGGTCGAGGTGGGGGGGAGGGTAGTGTGGAGCCCAGGCCACCCACAACAACCGCCCATTCGTCCCCTCCGCACCCCCTCTGCGGCCAGCCCAGACCAGCCCACCCCTCAAACCCATCTGCCAGAGCACTCAGGCAGGTTGTAACAGTGTGAACAACGTATATATTGTGGCAATGTATATCCCTTGCCCCTATCACAAAAATGTGCCCTGCACCCTTGCCAACTTAACTGGCAATTAACTTTCTGGCCTTACAAGCCCTAATGCTACGTCTTGGTGGATCCACGGATGATACATTAGGAGTGGAGGCGGCCTGCTGTGAATCCCGCCATGCAAATTGGTTCCACGTTGGCGGCCGTCTTCTGGGGCAACCGGGCCTGCATGAGCTCAGCTGACGCTCGGGTGTCCCAGGTGGCGCGGTGCAACCCTGTTCTGCATGCTGCCCACCAGATGCGCCAGGGACGGGGTGGTGGAGTTTAAGGTATTGCTGTGTTCCGGCACCTCCTCTGCAGGAGTCATCGGCACGGGCCTCATCACCTCCTCCTCCCTTGGGGTGCCCAGTGGCCCTTGGGCTACTCCATGTAATCAGTGATGCAAGTGGAGCTACCCCCGAGTCTCCCCCGCCACCTTGCGCTGCCTGTCCTGGAGGCCGGCTCTGGCCTTGACCAGGTCTCCATGCTCGTGTCCATGGAGCACAGGGAATGGACCATCACCGCCTGGGACTGCGCCACATCACTCACTGACTGTACCGCCACCTCCTGGGTCTGTGTCACATAAGAACATAAGAACTAGGAGCAGGAGTAGGCCATCTGGCCCCTCGTGCCTGCTCCGCCATTCAATGAGATCATAGCTGATCTTTTGTGGACTCAGCTCCACTTTCCGGCCTGAACACCATAACCCTTAATCCCTTTATTCTTCAAAACACTATCTATCTTTATCTTAAAAACATTTAATGAAGGAGCCTCTACTGCTTCACTGGGCAAGGAATTCCATAGATCCACAACCCTTTGGGTGAAGAACATCCTCCTAAACCCAGTCCTAAATTTACTTCCCCTTATTTTGAGACTATGACCACTAGTTCTGCTTTCACCCACCAGTGGAAACAACCTGCCCGCATCTATCCTATCTATTCCCTTCATAATTTTATATGTTTCTATCAGATCCCCCCTCATCCTTCTAAATTCCAACGAGTACAGTCCCAGTCTATTCAACCTCTCCTCGTAATCCAACCCCTTCAGATCTGGGATTAACCTAGTGAATCTCCTCTGCACATCCTCCAGCGCCAGTACGTCCTTTCTCAAGTAAGGAGACCAAAACTGAACACAATACTCCAGGTGTGGCCTCACTAACACCTTCTACAATTGCAGCATAACCTCCCCAGTCTTAAACTCCATCCCTCTAGCAATGAAGGACAAAATTCCATTTGCCTTCTCAATCACCAGTTGCACCTGTAAACCAACTTTTTGTGACTCATGCACTAGCACACCCAGGTCTCTCTGCACAGCAGCATGTTTTAATATTTTATCATTTAAATAATAATCCCATTTGCTGTTATTCCTACCAAAATGGATAACCTCACATTTGTCAACATTGTATTCCATCTGCCAGACCCTAGCCCATTCACTTAACCTATCCAAATCCCTTTGCAGACTTCCAGTATCCTCTGCACTTTTCGCTTTACCACTCATCTTAGTGTATCTGCAAACTTGGACACATTGCCCTTGGTCCCCAACTCCAAATCATCTATGTAAATTGTGAACAATTGTGGGCCCAAAACTGATCCCTGAGGGACACCATTAGCTACTGATTGCCAACCAGAGAAACACCCATTAATCCCCACTCTTTCTTTCTGTTAATTAACCAATCCTCTATCCATGTTACTACTTTACCCTTAATGCCATGCATCTTTATCTCATGCAGCAACCTGTTGTGGGGCACCTTGTCAAAGGCTTTCTGGAAATCCAGATATACCACATCCATTGGCTCCCCGTTATCTACTGCACTGGTAATGTCCTCAAAATATTCTACTAAATTAGTTAGGCATGACCTGCCCTTTATGAACCCATACTGCGTCTACCCAATGTGACAATTTCTATCCAGATGCCTCGCTATTTCTTCCCTGATGATAGATTCCAGCATCTTCCCTACTACCGAAGTTAAGCTCACTAGCCTATAATTACCCGCTCTCTGCCTACCTCCTTTTTTAAACAGTGGTGTCACGTTTGCTAATTTCTAATCCACCGGGACCATCCCAGAGTCTAGTGAATTTCGGTAAATTATCATTAGTGCATTTGCAATTTCCCTAGCCATCTCTTTTAGCACTCTGGGATGCATTCCATCAGGGCCAGGAGACTTGTCTACCTTTAGCCCCATTAGCTTGCCCATCACTAACTCCTTAGTGATAGCAATCATCTCAAGGTGCTCACCTGTCATAGCTGCATTTCTTTCAGTCACTGGCATGTTATTGTGTCTTCCACTGTGAAGACCGACCCAAAAAACCTGTTCAGTTCCTCAGCCATTTCCTCATTTCCCATTATTAAAACTCCCTTCTCATCCTCTAAAGGACCAATATTTATGAACCCATGCTGCGTTAATCCAGTGATTGCGCCGTGTCCCTCTGGGATTGGGCCATCTCCCTTTGCATCTGCGCCATGTTGTCCAGCGCCTGGGCAATGCCATTGGCGTTCTCAGCCATGGCCTGCTGTGACTGGACCATGCTCAGAATCGCCACTGCAATTTCCAGGTGGTTCTGGCACATGGCTGCCTGTGAGGCGGCAACCCTGTCTTGGGCCTCAGCCCCCGCCTGCACAGAATGCCCCACACCTTGGACATGCTGATCCATAGCCAAAACTGTCGCCCCCAATGCCTCTGCCACAGACCCCGCCTGCGCGGTGTTGGCCTGGGTGCATCCATGTCAGCATTACCTCCTTCTCCTGCACATGGTTGGGCTCCTCTAACTGCACCTGCAGGTACTGGATGCTCACCGACAACCTCCACAAGATGTACTGGATTAGCTGCGTGGTGAGCACCAGATAGTGTCCTAGGAGCCTCTTCTTGAAGTGCCCAACCACGATGAGTATCTCTGGGATGTTGGAGGGCGTTGGAGACAGCTATGAAATCAATGTCAACCCCGGACTTGAGCTCCTGGGTGTCCGAGTCTTGGGTCGAGGGCTGCTGTCCACATCATTGCACGGCCCATGTGGGGCTCAGGCTGGCAGCTGGTGGCGGAGAACACAGGACGGACTCACCCCGTCACCAACAGGTCCTGCAAGACAAGCTGCACGATTAGAATCGTGGGCGGGGGTGGGAGGGGAGGGTGTGGAAGAGTGGTGGTGGGATTGAGGGTGGTGTGGGAGTGAGGACGAGAGTGGTGTTGGGGCGAGGGTGAGGGTGGTGTGGCAGTAGTTGACACACGTGGCACAGGAAACCACAACTCAGCAGGGTTTTACTTCCTTGTCTGCAGCCAATCTCCACCCCGGTAACCTCCCTTTCCTCTGGGCTGCCGACCACATCCATGATCTTCTGCTCTGCCATGGTGAGGGGCCGCAATCCGGTCGTCCTCCTCCAGTTTACTCCCACTCCCAGTCTTTATGAGCGGCCTTCTCCTGGGGGTGAGGTGTGGGGGCTCAGCAATCGAACTGTTTTGTAAAAGTATGAGCATTTTAATACCTCATCTTTATAAAAGTTCAGATCCCAAAGTGACTCTTTGTAATATAGTCTCCAGTCCCAGGATCAATCTTTTTTGCTCTTCTTTAAAAAACACTATTGGGGATGAAATTCAACTTCAGCATGTGCACAAAACAAATAGTAGCTGGTTGGTTGCCAGTTATACATCCTGAAGAAGAGGCTGCGTTTAGAACAGAAAGCTGATCCACTCCAACTGTATCTCAGCTGAATGTCAATTTCACTCCCTTTGACTCATCAATTACGTTTCGAAGGAACGGGACCCAATACAACGTACTTGTCTCAATGTGATCTCACCAGTGATCTAGCAAGGGGTAAAATCATTTGACTTGACTTCTATGCAAAGATTCCAGTAATGTATCATTGTACCAAATTATATCCTGTTGATAACAACAGCAAACTTTCATTAGTAACTTTAAAGGTAGCAAATATAGAAAAGTGCTTCATAGAGAAGAAAAACGGAAGAGGACAATTGCAGGTATACATTTTGAGAGGGTGCATAAAGGTGAACAAAGAGAAGACAAGTTACAAGGTTTTAGGGTAAGGGTTCCAAAGAGTAGGTTCTGAGAAAACTGATGTCACCAGTGATAGAACAGGGAAGTAAGGAGTAATGAAGTTCTCTGGTTGCACATAAAAGTGGAACAGGGTGCATTTAAAGGAAGATGAGGATTTTGGAAATGATGTGTAAAGGCATAGGGAGCGAATGTAGACCAAGGACAAATAGGGTGCTGGGTTTGATACAATCTGATCGAGTGCAAGTAACTAGTTGAGCAAGGGATAAGATAAGTGGCAAGTCTCAGATAGGGTGAGGTCTTTTACCTCCCCCACGGGTGCTTTGTGGCAGTGGAAGCAGCCCACCATTGGCTAGGGGTGAGGTCTTCCGGTCCCGCCGCTGTCAATGGGGTTTTCCGTTGTTCATACCCTCTGCCGCCAGGGAATCTGTGGCGATGGGTCACCGTCGGCAGGACCTGAATCCCGCCAATAGACTTTGTATTTAGTTTATTTCATTAAAAAACTCTTTGACAATTGTGAGCAAAGGTGGGTTATAGTTTGTGGGTTATAGTTTATTTTTGTATCTTGGTTATAGGATAATCCCCAGGATGATTGATAGTTTTACAAGTGAAAAAACACTTACAGTAGAATGTAGGCTGTTAACCAAATTTGCAATGCAATGCTTGTCACGCAAATACTTAACTCTCTGGTATAATGACATGATACTGCAAAAAATACATTATCTGGTCTGAAGAGGCCATTAAAAGGTGAACTTTGGATTTCTTTAATTATAGTATGAAAAATGCCAGTGGGCTACTTACTGGTCTCGTTATGTGCCTCCACTAAACCCATAGGTGGGTGCATTGGAGCCAAGTTGTGGTGGCTATGTCAAATTCAGTAACCTCAATTAACTGGTCACCTCCAAACCACAAACTCCTGGGCGTTCAAATTTCCCCAAACTTCTGTCTGATTTTAGTAATTGATTCAAGCCTTACTCTGCTGCTGCATGCAGAATGGAGCGTGCTGTACTGGTAGTTGACCATATGTTGACTTTGTATATTTCTGTGATCAAAAGAAAAAAAAATTACAAAGAGTAAATTGATTTTTTTTTGCCACTTTCTCAGATTCTAGTTATTTACGGAAGTAGCCTGAAGTGAAATAATTTCTGCAAAGGAGGGCAGGTTTCATTGTAAACAGCTGTGCTGTTCTCAAACCAACTTTCAGTAAATATTTGTAAGGTCCTTTCCATCTGCCTTGGACTAAATACATTCTTCTGTCAATAAGACCCACTGTGGACTTGTAAAAGCATTCCAAGCATCGTGCAATTATCCATTGACTGACAAACAGAATTTTCAAACTGCTGCCATTAAGTTGCCAGAGAACAATTTTCTTTTTGCCACTCAATGTCTTTAAATCATACAGCTTTCATTAGACAAAAGGCATGACTGACAGTGAACGTGGTAGAGATAAAAGACCCACTGTTGCTGACATCACATGGCAGGAGCTTTGACTTTCCATTGTCTCGTTAACAAAACATTTGAGTACGATCCATCAAAGTACAGGAAAACAGTGCTCACAAAGTCAGCGCCACATAAATATTTCAAGAGGATTTTTTTCCAATAAAAATCATCAGTGAAAAAATCTTATTCTTACAGAAAATTTTTGTAATTTAAGGTGTCTATTCTTCCATAATCACTATGTTTTAAGGAAAATAATGATAACCGTTTTTCTTCTCATTTGTGGTGCTATAGCATGAATTTTTTTTGGTCAAAATGGCTTTAACTTTGCAGAATCAAATTGTCTTTCTTCACATCAGTATGGTACAGGGCGGCACGGTAGCGCAGTGGTTAGCACAGTTGCTACACAGCACCAGGGTCCCAGATTTGGTTCCCCGCTTGGGTCACTGTCTGTGTGGAGTCTGCATGTTCTCCATGTGTATGCGTGGGTTTCTTCCGGGTGCTCCGGTTTCCTCCCACAAGTCCCGAAAGATGTGCTGTTAGACGAATTGGGCATTCTGAATTCTCCCTCAGTTCACCCAAACATTGTACCACTGGAAAATGAGGCTGGAGTAATGGGAAACAAAGAAATGGCAGTGGACCTGAATAGTTATTTTGCATAAGTCTTCACAGTGGAAGACACCAGTGATATACCAGAATTTCAAGAGATTCATTTGGATTTGAATTTGTTTATTGTCATGTGTACCGAGGTATAGTGAGAAGTATTTTTCTGCGAGCAGCTCAACAGATCATTAAGTACATGAAAATAAAAGAAAAGAAAAGAAAATACATAATCGGGCAACACAAGGTACACAATGTAAATACATAGACACCAGCATTGGGTGAAGCATACAGGGGTGTAGTGTTAATCAAGTCAATCCATAAGAGGGTCGTTTAGGAGTCTGGTAACAACGAGGAAGAAGCTGTTTTTTGAGTCAGTTCATGCGTGTTCTTAGACTTTTGTATCTCCTGCCCGATGGAAGAAGTTGGAAGAGTGAGTAAGCCGGGTGGCAGGAGTCTTTGATTATGCTGCCCGCTTTCCCCAGGCAGCGGGAGGTATAGATGGAGTCAATAGATGGGAGGCAGATTTGTGTGATGGACTGGGCTGTGTTTATGACTCTCTGAAGTTTCTTGAGGTCTTGGGCCGAGCAGTTGCCATACCAGGCTGTGATGCAGCCAGATAGGTGGCTTTCTATGGTGGACATGCCGAATTTCCTTAGTTTCCTGAGAAAGTATAGACTCTGTTGTGCTTTCTTGGTGGTAGCGTCAATGTGGGTGGACCAGAACAGATATTTGCTGATGTGCACCCCTAGGAATTTGAAACTGCTAACCATCTCCACCTCGGCTCCGTTGATGCAGACAGGAATGTGTATAGTACTTTGCTTCCTGTAGTCAATGACCAGCTCTTTAGTTTTGCTGGCATTGAGGGATAGATTGTTGTTGTTGCACCACTCCACTAGGTTCTCTATTTCCCTCCTGTATTCTGACTCGTCATTATTCGACGTTCGGCCCACTATGGTCATGTTGTCAGCAAACTTGTAGATGGAGTTGGAACCAAATTTTGCCACGCAGTCGTGTGTGTACATGGAGTATAGTAGGGGACTAAGTACGCAAGCTTACAGGGCCTTGGTATTGAGGACTATTGTGGAGAGAGGTGTTGTTGTTTATTCTTACTGATTGTGGTCTGTGGGTCAGAAAGTCAAGGATCCAGTTGCAGAGTGAGGAGCCAAGTCCTAGATTTTGGAGATTTGATTTAGGTTTGGCTGGATAATGGTGTTTAAGGCGGAGCTGTAGTCAATAAATAGGAGATTGATGTAGAAGTCCTTGTTGTCAAGATGCTCTTGGAATGAATGTAGAGCCAGGGAGATGGCGTCTGCTGTTGGCGGTTGCGGCTATATGCAAATTTCAGTGGATCATGGCGTTCTGGGATCATGGAGTTCATGCGCTTCATGACCAACCTCTCAAAGCGCTTCATTACCACTGAAGTCAGGGCCACTGGACGGTATTCATTGAGGCACATTGCCTGGTTCTTTAGGGAGCAGAAGTGAGTTTAGTGGCCATCACTAAGGAGAAGGATGTGGGAAAACTGAAAGGCCTGAAGGCGGATAAATCATCCGGAACGGATGGACTACACCACATGAAAATGAAACCTTTGAGCGCTATATATTTTGTATGAGCACCTAGAATGCAGGCGAGCTTCCTCACCAACTTGCGGGTGAAGGCGCAGTCGTTCAATGTTTGTACCCTCCAGGAGTCAATAATACACGATCAGATTGTTTTTGGGATCTCCAACGATAAGGTGCATGAGTGGCTTCTAAGAGAAACAGAGCTTCAACTCGAAAATGCTATCCAAATATGTCATGCTAGAGAGCTTGCAGCAAAACATTGAATCTCCGGCATTTTGGCGTGAAGGTAGAAGAGGCGGCCGACACCATTAGTGTGGTGACGAAGTTGAATAAAAAACGTGCTCCCATTGTGGGCTGCTATTTTGATCGGCCAACCCGAACCTCCATTTTGGCAAATATCAATTTCCAGCGTTTGGAAAGGCTTGTTCCAACTATAATGGCAGAAATCATTTTGCGACACAATGTTTTTTCCAGGAGAAGGCCTGAACAAACAGAAAGTATCAATACAGTTGACAAAGTTTGTCTCGAGGACACACTTTTTGTAAACATGATTACCAGTGAAGACAAGGAGATTCAAGTCATGCAAAATGACAATGCGTTTGTAACAGTTTGTAGTAATAGCTAATTAAAGACAAATAATCATGAAGATAAATAGACCGTGCCATTAAAGCTAAATGACACAGTGATAACAGTCAAACTCAACACAGGTGCAAGGACCAACCTCATCAGTCTGTCCGAAGTAAAAATGTTGCAAATTGAACCGAAAGTAGTCAACAAAACAGTATTGTTAAGAGATTAGAATGGTAATGAAATCAAGACGTTAGGAGCATGCGAGCTCGATGTTGATGTAAAAAAACAGGATTCACAAGTTGAAGTTTTCCGTTGTGGCTGCGGAACGCAAATCTTTGATTGCAGTGGAAGCGTGTGAGGAACTGCAGCTAGTCAAATAGTCTACAGTGCAGGCATCTCTGCAGCAAGACCTCATGCCTTAGGAGACTCCATACTAAATAATTTCCCAGAGATTTTCCAAGGTTTTGGTACTTTACCATACACATACAAGAACCAATTAAAGGAGAACACAAAGCCAGTGATTCACACGCCAAGTCGTGTGCCAGCTCCATTAAGAGATAAATTAAAGGCTGAGCAAGAGAGAATGACAGCTTTAGGTGAAATTAAGTGAAAAGAAGAACCTATAGACTGGATAACCTGTATCGGTTGTGTCAAACTAAAAGAAGAAGCCCACAAGGACAAAATATTGCAAATGGTGAGACGTTATCTCCTTGAAGGGCACTCTAAATTTAAAAAAAGATCGGTGATTCTGAGCAAACTCCATGAAGGGCACACGGGAAGAAAAAAATGTAAGAAGAGAGCCGAAGACACAGTCTATTGGCCGGGCATCGTCCGAGATATTGAGGCAATGGTATGAAACTGCACACGGTGCAGGAGAATGAATGTCTGCACACAGTGCAGGAAGCAAACAAACTGCACTGTGTGCAATTTGCTTCAGTTCCAAACGTCAAAAGAGTCTGTTACTCCAGAAGTAGAAAGGCAACCATTTTTTCCCAAAAGGAGAGAATTCAAACCAAATCCACAAAGAGCTTTGGCAATGAGTCTACAAAATGTCTCAAACCATTGTAATGCAACTACCAGATGAAGCATGCAACAGTCAGAAAACAGTTGAACAAAACGAGGATGCAGGTATCCTACAGCAAGATCTGGACAGGTTGGGTGAATGGGCAAATCAATGGCAGATGAAGTATAATTTAGATAAGTGTGAGGTTATTAATTTTAGAAGCAAAAACAGGAAGGCAAATTACTACCTGAATGGTTGTAAATTTGGAGAGGTGAGTGTGCAGCGTAACCTGGGTGTCCTTGTGCACCAGTCGCTGAAGGTAAGCATGCAGGTGTAGCAGGCGGTAAAGAAGTCTAACGGTATGTTGGCCTTCATTGCGAGAGGTTTCGAGTACAGGAGCAGGGATCTGTTGTTGCAATTGTACAGTGCCTTGGTGAGGCCAAACTTGGAGTATTGTGTGCAGTTTTGGTCTCCTTCTCTGAGGAAGGATGTTCTTGCTCTCAAAGGAGTTCAGTAAAGATTTACCAGACTGGTTCCAGGATGGTGGGACTGTCATATGAGGAGAGATTGACTAGGCTGGGATTGTTCTCACTGGAGTTCAGAAGAATGAGGGGGGATCCCATAGAGACTTCTGAAATTCTAACAGGACGAGACAGGGTAGATGCAGGGAAGATGTTCCCGGTGGTGGGTGGGTCCAAAACCAGGGATCACAGTCTGAGGATTCAGGGTAAACCATTCCGGACAGAGATGAGGAGACATTTCTTCACCAAAGAGTGGTGAATTCATTACCACAGGAAGTAATTGATGCTAAACATTGAATATATTCAAAAGGCGGCTGGATATAGCACTTGGGGTGAATGAGATCAAAGGTAATGGGGAGAAAGCAGGATTAGGCTATAGAGTTGGATGATCAGCCATGATCGTGATGAATGGCGGAGCAGGCTCGAAGGGCCAAAAGACCTCCTCCTGCTCCCATCATCCATGTATCTATGGAACTTTGTCAGTTTAGCAGCCAGTTAGAAGATCAACAAGGCGCAAACCCAAAAGACTGAACTTGTGACAGACTGTAAATACTCTAAAGATGTAAATAGTTAAGCACATCACATTGAATTGTTAAAATAATCTAATGAATGTAAATAATTACATATCCTAAAGGAAAGGGGAAGTGATGATTTTCATAAAGTAATTCTGTAGATAATATTATAGACGACCTCTGACTACCAGGTGGCAGTGTAAATTCACCATGTGTCCCTGTGACTGGGGAGTTGGGAGTAAGTCATGTTGGTGGATAGAGGTATTTTGTAGTAGCTCTATAATAGTTACTTAGTGTTAGTAGTTTGTTATTTTATTTATTCTAGTTATCTTTACCACGCAGTTGTTTCACAGTAAATTATTTAAACTAGATGTTCTGTAGTGCACCATTCATATCGCCCAGTTTACAGAACATAAAATTACCCTCCACGTTCTGGGAGGTGCTGAAGGCTGTGATCAGGGGAGAAATTATCACTTATAAAGCACAGAGAGATAGGGAACAAAGGGTGGCTAGGCAACAGCTATACAACTCCATACTGGAGGAAGACCGGCAATACTCCGAAGCCCCGACCGTAGAGCTCCTGGCAAAGTGGAAAATTATGGACTTTCACCTGCTGTCCATGAGGAAAGCAGTGTACCAGCTCCGCCAGGCATGGGAGACCCTGTACAAGCACGGAGTCAAGGCTAGCCGCCTGCTGGCTCACCAGCTCAGAAAGCAGGCAGCCACGACAGAAATAGCACAGATCAGGAATAGCAGAGGCAAATTAATACCGAGGCTGGACAAGGTCAACAAGGCATTTGGGACTTTCTACCTCGAAATCTCCAGCAGGGGTCTTGGGGATGAAGCAGTTTCTTGATGGACTGGACTTGCCAGTCATGGGGAAGGACAAGAAGTGGGGCCTGGAAGCACCACTAGAACTGGGAGAGGGCATGGAGAGTATCAGCTCCATACGGACGGGGAAGGTGCAGGGACCAGATGGTTTCCCAGCAGATTTTGACAAATGCTTCGCGACAGCACTGGGCCCGCACCTGCGGGAGATTTTCACAGACTCACTGGCGAGGGGCACACTGCCGCCTACGCTAGCACAAGCCTCAATCCCACTGATACCTAAAAAAGACAAAGACCCAACAGAATGCAGTTCCTATAGACCCATCTCGCTGCCAAATGCAGATGCAAAAATACTGGCTAAGATCCTAGCCAAAAGACTGGAGGACTGCGTACCAGAGGTGGTAGCAGGAAGTAGTTTAATGACCTCACCCAAAGTCAGTGAATGTATCATCATGCCATTTCCTACCACTGGCCATCGCATTTAGGTCATCAGCGGGTGGAGGGATTTAGAGAGGGGGGGCATGGAACATTGGGTGTCCTTTATGTGGACAACTTGCTATACGTTTCAGACACTCTCTCTTAGTGTGGGAGGATTATGGAGCTGTTGAGGTGGTTTGGTTCCTTCTCAGGATACAAATTGAATGTGAGTAAGAGTGAGATCTTTCCGATGAACGGTCTGGGAAAGTGAGTAGATTTGGGGAGGCTGCCATTGAGGCTAAACAGAACAAAGTTCAGGTATTTTGGGATACAGATGGCTCATTACTGAGCCTTGCTACATAAATTAAACCTGGCCAGTCTGGTGGAGGGGGTGAAGGGGAACTTGAAGACATGGGATTTCCTCCCATTGTCTTTCGTGGGGAGAGTGTAGACAGTCAAAATGAAATTCTGCAAGGTTCTTATTTGTTTTTCTTTATAAATTTAGAGTACTCAATTCATTTTTTTCCAATTAAGGGGCAATTTAGCATGGCCAGTCCACCTAACCTGCACATCTTTGGGTTGGGGGCGAAACCCACGCAAACACGGGAAGAATGTGCAAACTCCTCATGGACAGTGACTCAGAGCTGGGATTGAACCTGGGACCTTGGCGCCATGAGGTAGCTGTGCTAACCACTTTGCCACCGTGCTGCCCAAGGTTCTCCTTTGTGTTCCAGTGTCTTCCTCCCTAAATCTTTTTTCATTAGGGTTGATAAGTTAATCTCATCATTTATCTGGGTGGCTAAGACCCCCCAGGATTCAAAAGGCCTTCCTGCAGAAGGCGAGGCAATCGGAGGACTGAAACTACCAAATCTGATATTCTATTATTGGGTGGCGAACATCTGGAAAGTGCGGCGGTGGATGAAGGAGCCAGGGTAGGGATGGGGGCGGATAGAGGAGGCTTTCTATGTAGGTTCATGTCTCAGGGTGTTGGTTACGGCCCCTCTTTCGTTCTCTCTGACCAGGTTCTCTACAAGCCTGTTGGTAATGTCGTCCCAAAGAACTTGGGGCCAATTCAGGCAGCATTTTAAATTGGGAGCGATGTCTCTTCTGTCACCAATTTGTGGGAACTATACGTTTATGTCATCTGGGATGTTGTGTTCTTTGTTATTCAGGATGATGATGGTTGTCGTGTGAACAAAGGACAGCAAGCAGTGTTTAACAAACAAAGCTAATTTATTACACTACACTGAATTAGATTTGAACATATTACTGAGGAATTAGATAAGTAACCATTACGCTACACATCTACAATACAGAGTTATTCTATCAGCTAAGCTATCTTACACCTACTCTGTCTGGCTCCCTTCCACTCTCTCTCACTCTCTTTCACTCTCTCCCATACGTCAAGGAGCGATGTGATATTTATATGATTGCTCTATAGCACCATCTAGTGACTATAGTAGTAACATTACATCGTTAACCCTTTATTCGAGCTGGAAGCCACTCATCACCTTCTTTAAGGACTTGGTCAAGGCCAGCAACTGGGGCGGAGGGGGTTGGTTAGGAGGGAGTTGGTATTGGAGGGGTTGGGTCTTGGGTGAGAGGACAGGATTATGGCTATTTTTTAAAAATAATAACAACTTGTATATGTCCTGTTGGCTCTATTAAAAAAAAAAGCAAATTGCTCTCTGAATACCCATTGCCTTAAATTTTACCAGTGCTCCTCAGTACCACGCTGAATCAAATAACTCCTCAATGCCAAGGACAGTGGCTTTAACCTCACCCATGGAATTCAGCTCCTTTGTCCATCTTTGGATCAAGGCTGTAATAAGGGCTGGAATTTTAAGTGGAAGAAGTCCCGCCTCTCAGAGCTGCTGGCCAAACAAATGAGCAGTGGTTCTCCAGCCTGAGCAATGCCACCAGGAGCAGTGCAGGCCTCTACTGGGACTGCAGCCAGTCCACACTGAAGATCTTCACTGGAGCTGGATACCAATGTAAGGGGGAATTTCACTGAATTACGGAGAAATGGGGGTTGGTGGGGGGGGGGGGACTGCAATTAGGAGGGTGGGGGAGCAACAGATGTGAGAGAATGCACCACTGACCTCCATTAGGCATAGTGTATTTGAACAGTAGAGTCCCATCACCCAGCCTGCAACAACAATTGGTCCAAGGGCAGACTGGCCACTCAACATCTATCCCACTGCTGATCAAATTCCAAAGGAGGCTGGTAGGTAACAGACACAGCATTTGCTGCCCCTTCCATCTGTCAGCCTCCTCCCACTGGGACACATACAATTCTGGCTGAGGTCTGAAACTGAGGACCTGGCTGGAGGCAAACTTGAGCATCATTACATAAATATTATTGGGGAGTAATGTGACTTGATAATTGTCAACTCCATCTGATCATCATCAGTAAAGTAATGGATGAAGTTAATAATTGGTTGGATCGGATTTGTCCTGCTTTATGTCCTGCATAGAAGGCCAATTTTAAAAATAATCATGTGATGTGGGTGTCACTGACGGGCCCAGCATTTATTGACTTTCCCCAATTGCCCTTAGGAAAGTGACAGTGAGCTGCGTTTTTCAACCACTGCAGCCCACGTGTTGCAGGCTGTTCAGGAGGGAATTCCAAAATTTGGCCTAATGACATTGACGGAACCCCAGTGTGGATTTTGCAGGCGGCAGTGTGCCCATGTCAGGGCTGCCCGTCAGAGGTTTGGAAGGTGCTGTCGAAGGAACCTTTGTGAGTTGCTGCATCCAATTGCTGCTACTATGCATGCAGTAGTGGAGGGATTCAATGTTTATGGTGCTGGATACTATCACATTCAAGAGCCTGCTTTGTCTTGAATGGTGACAAACCTCTTGAGTGTTGTTGGAGCAGCACTCATGCAGGCAAGTGGAGAGTATTCATCACACTCCTGGCTTCTGCATGATGGATGGTAGAGTCAGGAGGTGAGTTACTCTTTGAAAAATTTTCAACTTTATTGAGTACAATTGTGTTGTAGCTGTACTGAAACAGCTTGACCAAGGCATGACTAGTTCTGGAGTACAAGTCTTCAGCAATATACCCAGAGGTGGTGCTGCTGCCTTTTCTGGTCTAGTGCACTCAGC
Source organism: Scyliorhinus canicula (assembly GCF_902713615.1). Taxonomy (NCBI): domain Eukaryota; kingdom Metazoa; phylum Chordata; class Chondrichthyes; order Carcharhiniformes; family Scyliorhinidae; genus Scyliorhinus; species Scyliorhinus canicula. Next base: position 134,412,285 of record NC_052151.1, on the reverse strand, counting down.
TATTTCTTGATATCTTGTGGAGTGCTGAAAATGAGGTTCCAATTCCTTGAACGCTCTGGTAGTGCAGTACACCCCCTAGAAGGTGGTTCCCTTCGTGGTGGTCTGCTGTGCCCTACACAACCTGGCAAAGCAGACCACTACAATCCAGGACCACTATGCCCGGGGGACTGGGGCAGGGGATTGGTGGTCGGCCCGCATTGGAGAATAAAGTGCCAAACGCGTCATATTTCTTGGGCGCGACGTTTTTTTAATGCTGTACAGATATTTTCCCAAATGCCCCTAGCCCCCGATGGTGCCACCCCCTTCCCCACTCCTCTCAACCCCTCCACCCACACCTTCCTCCCTCACCCCCCACCCCCTTCCCCCCAAGTGCCCTCTCAGTGATCCTTGACCTGCTTAGCCTTCCGTGCTCTACCGTTGCATCTAGTTTTGTCCCCAGGATGTATATCAGCGTGGAGGCAGCCTGCTGCTTACCGCATCCTGTGGTCTTCATGTCGGACATCCTCTGGGGGCTCTGGGTCTGGAAGGTTGCAGCCCACTTGCCAGCAGCACATGCCTCATCATGCCACCCTGTTCCAGGTGCTGACTGCAAGACACGCCATTGTCAGGGGGCTGAAACACGGGGGAGTTGGTGGCTGCTGTCGCCACTCCTTAGGGTGGCTCCAGATTGGCATCCAGTACCCCCTCCTCCCGGTTGGTGCCCCTGGGGCCCGAGGGGTCACCTCGGGATGAAGGGGCAGCTGAAGTGAGCCCCGGCTGTCCCATGGTCATCTGGCTATGCCAGCCCTGGAGGCTCCCCAATACCTGCAGCATGGTGTTAACGCCCTCACTAAGTGGGACATGCTCTGGAGCACCCGGCAATGCCCATCTACGATTGGGACATGCTCTGGAGTGTCTCGGCGATGCTAACCTGAGACGGGGACAGGCTCTGCAGTACCTCAGAGAGATCCACCTGGGACTGGGACACATCCCTCATCGAGTCAGACATGTTGCTGAGGCCCTCAGCCAGGGCTGTCACTGACTGAGCCATGCCTTAGACACCTCAACTCATGTTGCTGATGTTGTGCATCGGACTCTCCACTGTGGTCGCCACCCGAGCAGTGTCCGTCAGTGACATGCATTGCCGTTGTTATCACCTGGGCCTGATGCCTTTTGGACTCCGCCAATCAGCTAGAGACCTGCTGGAGTGTCGCTGACATCCCTCTCTGAATATCACGGCCGCACCCTATTGACTGCTTCAGCTCCAGGTCCAGAAGCTCAGCATCTGACTGGGACCCATCTGCGTCCTGGGGTCCAGCAGACCTCCGACTGCTGTCTCGCCTGGGTGTTCAGCCTCCACCTGATGTGCATCAGCAACTGTGTGGTGCTCACCAGAATGTGACCCAGAAGCCTGACCATGGCACCACTGCTGTGTGTGTCTCTGCGCTGGTGGAAGTGAGGATAACAGCTGTGCTGCGAATATGGTGATCTCCTTGGAACTCCTCTCCGAGGTGTTCTCATGGGAGGCGGGGGCAGGAGGGCAGGGTCCAGCCAGACGGGCCGGCACTGTCAGATGGAGCTCCTGTGGGATAATGGACATGTGGTCAGTGGTAGGGATGGGTCCATCTGCATGGCATTCTCTGGGTGGCGACTGGTGGATCTTCACCTCTGCGCCATACGCCAATCTCGACATCGGTGACCGATCTGTCCTCAGCCATCCCCGTGACCTCCAAGGCTGGTTCCTCAGAGGGGATGAGGTCTCTGATGTATGGCACACCGCTGCCCGTCTGGGCCTTCTCCTATTTGTTGTGGGTCAACTTCTCCTGCAGGGACACAGAGGGGGCATTGTGAAGTGCTCGCTTCGTTCTTCTTGGATGGAGGGATGGGGGAAGCGAGTGTGGCACTGCTGAACATGGGTTTGCCAGGGCATGGTATGGTGCTAGCCAGGGGTGGTGCCAGGAGCATGGTCATCGGGGGGGGGGGGGAGTGAGGGGTGATGGGGGGTGGGGCGGTGCCAACCCACCCATGCGACCCGGTGGAGGTCATTGTTCTTCTTACGACACTGGGTGCCGTCCCTCCCAGTGACGCTCCATGAGATGACAGCCGCTGCCGCTTCCTCCCAGGCACCATTGGCTTCCCTGTGGCTGACCCTACAAGCTTCTTGGGGGAACAGGGATTGCCATCTGGACTCGACTGCATCCAATAATCTGGCCAGGTTGGAATCCCCCAAATTGTGAGGCTGGTCTCCTCAGTGGTGTGCCTGTGAACTTGTGGGGTTTGCTCTGCAGGATCAGTTTACGGGCAGCCCCCCCATGTTGGCAGGGGGCTGGTGGGCACAGTCCCGGCGAATCAGCCGGCGTGAAATAATTTGCGGAGTGAAACCTGTCGGGCCTTGTTAAGCGAAGTAATTAATGTTTGATACCAGTGATAGCCTCACCAGGTCACGCGTCGGGCAGCTCGCGGCACTTCCCCCTCGCTACCACACTTGGAAACTTTTCCATTAAATCGTGCCCATCATCTTAAAACCTTGCAGTCATAATGCAAATCTAAGTTTTGGAACAGGAACAGCAGTATTCTGGTGTTAACTGTGTATTCTGTGACACTGTTAAAACGCTTAGAGCATCTCTGTTATTACGTCAAAATTGTTACTGCCTAACACTGTTATACTTAGCTCCCAGAGTAAAACAACCTTCTCGAGTCAACTTTGGAGATGTGCCATTATGTAAGCGTATTGCTTACTATGATCATGTGAATTCTGGCAACATACCCTGAATGTTGTAGTTTATTCCACATTATAGAACTTTGTAGCTGCCACTTTTGTGTCTACTCACATATGTGCATGAACTGCACATACTTGGTTTGTCTGGTGATGTCACATATTGGTGATGCTTTAAGATATGTTGACGGCTGATTCCAAAGACATGTGAGACATATCAAACACCTTGACCCAACAAGCCAGCTATTGCCAGTAAGTGAGTAGAATGGGGCATCAGTATCTGTGGTACACTGCTTCGTTGATTCCAATAAATAAAAGGATGTTAACTTGAGTTGTAATTATTTATAATGATCATTTTATTTAAATATTCCCGCTGTCAAAGTATTTTTCTTTTGATGATCTAATGTTTATATACCTACTTCAATGATCTATTCAGCTCTGCCATACACATTCCTTATGATCCTTTTTTTAAATGAATAACACATCACAAGAGAACAAGGTTAGTTGCTGAAGTGAAAGTAAACCCCTCGCGGTGACTTTGGCCATTGGCCAGTTCCTTCTAAGCTGAAGTTCAGCATGGGGTCGACAACAGCTGGCTTTAAACGACTTGCAGGTGGCCCGATGAGTAGTAGATCACAGAGGAATGTCCTGTCTATCCTCCCTTAGCTGAAAGCAAAGAGTTACCTTTTTTTCTGTTGCTGGAGGCTGAAAATCAGCAGGAAATATCTGACAGTTTTAATTAAGAACTCTCAATAGCTATGAGCTCCTTGATGAGAGGCACTTTCAAATTTTCAAATTAACATTGGTATTTTTAGTTTGTGCTTTGCGCTGCTTTGAGCAACAATAGGCAGCACCAAACAAAAATATCCAGCAATAACAATACCCTGCTGAAATTTACTCTATTTATTTTGCCACTGTTTTTATGTCCTTTCTCTCCACTGGGGAACCAAATTGCATATAGAATGTGGGGTGAGGTATATCTAGTGTAGTTACAATTGCATTTAAAAACATTCTATTATTCCAAATATTTCAATCATGAGTTGCTGATCTAATTCTGTGTTTATACATCAACAGGAAAGTAAGAATAAATGCAGACTTCTTTGCAACTGTTAGGAAAACAAAGGTAGTTTTCAGGGATTTATATTAGAAACATTAGAAATAAGATATAGTTTAAGTGTGTTCAATTTCTGTGCCTGGAAGAGTAAAATCTATAGTTAGATTCATGCAGGACAAAGGTGTTTGTATGTGTGGGGGCTGGTTAACTTCCAACTGTGTCGGTATTGTGCTTAGAGAGGGCTATGGTGTGAATAATAAATCCAGGTGTTGCTAAGAAACAGAGGCCTTGTAAGTTTGAGAAGCTTTAAAATTTTAATTTAGCTAATTTGATTGCAGTTGAAGATAGACATTGAGAGAGAAGGTAGCTCTCACAGTTCTGATAGAAGCAGCTGCTTTAGAAGGGTAGAGAGAGAACATATTTCTCAGCTTTCCTGGAGGAAAAGCCATACCCCTGAGTAATGATTCAGAAAACAGGTGCAAATATGTGAAAAGCAACTAGTTAAGGGTACTAGAGAAATGAAGAGAAGTGTCCAAGAAGTCTGAGGTTAAAGGTATGAGAACATAGCATTGTTCAGTCAAGACAGACGGAACTAAGAAGTAGGCTGAGACATCAGAAAAATATCTGAAGTGATTTTCAGGTTTGGCGAAATGTTACTACAGCCTGTGGAATGTGAGTGGAAATAACAATGGAAATTGGTGGCTGGATCCCAGAGTTTGTGCAACAGCAGTTAAGACAAAATAAATCCTAAAGGGATTAGAATCTGGACTTGGTCTGCTGTCAAAAGTGGAGTGGAAGCTTTGTTTAAAAGTGTCATTTGGAAAAGCTGGTCTGGATTTCGGAATGCAAACTACGAAGGCAAAACGTTATTCACAGTCTTCACAGTGGAAGACACAAATAACATGCCAGTGACTGATAGAAATGAGGCTATGACAGGTGAGGACCTTGAGATGATTGTTATCACTAAGGAGGTAGTGATGGGCAAGCTAATGGGGCTAAAGGTAGACAAGTCTCCTGGCCTTGATGGAATGCATCCCAGAGTGCTAAAAGAGATGGCATGGGGAATTGCAAATGCACTAGTGATAATTTACCAAAATTCACTAGACTCTGGGGTGGTCCTGGCAGATTGGAAATTAGCAAACGTGACACCACTGTTTAAAAAATGAGGTAGGCAGAAATCGGGTAATTATAGGCCAGTGAGCTTAACTTCGGTAGTAGGGAAGATGCTGGAATCTATCATCAAAGAAGAAATAGCGAGGCATCTGGATGGAAATTGTCCCATTGGGCAGATGCAACATGGGTTCATAAAGGGCAGGTCGTGCCTAACAAATTTAGTGGAATTTTTTGAGGACATTACCAGAGCGGTAGATAAGGGGGAGCCAATGGATGTGGTATATCTGGATTTCCAGAAAGCCGTTGACAAGGTGCCACATAAAAGGTTGCTGCATAAGATAAAGATACATGGCATTAAGGGTAAAGTAGTAGCATGGATAGAGGATTGGTTAATTAATAGAAAGCAAAGAGTGTGGATTAATGGGTGTTTCTCTGGTTGGCAATCAGTAGCTAGTGGTGTCCCTCAGGGATCAGTGTTGGGCCCACAATTGTTCACGATTTACATAGATGATTTGGAGTTGGGGACCAAGGGCAACGTGTCCAAGTTTGCAGACGACACTAAGATGAGAGGCCAAGCGAAATGTGCAGAGGATACCGGGAAGTCTGCAGAGGGATTTGGATAGGTTAAGTGAATGGGCTAAGGTCTGGCAGATGGAATACAATGTTGACAAATGTGAGGTTATCCATTTTGGTAGGAATAACAGCAAAAGGGATTATTCAGCAGGGGATTGGGAACCTGAATTGTAGCTCCTGTACACAAGAAGTTGAGAGTAGTGAGGTCATGAGTAAGGTTTCAAAGTTGCAGGAAGGAAGGTGGTTTAAAGTGCATCTACTTCAATGCGAGGAGCATCTGGAATAAGGTGGGTGAGCTTGCGGCATGGGTTGGTACCTGGGACTTCGATGTTGTGGCCATTTCGGAGACATGGATAGAGCAGGGCGAGGAATGGTTGTTGCAGGTGCTGGGGTTTAGATATTTCAGTAAGCTCAGGGAAGGTGGTAAGAGAGGGGGAGGGGTGACATTGTTAGTCAAGGACAATATTACGGTGGCTGAGAGGACATTTGATGAGAACTCGAATACTGAGGTAGTATGGATTGAGTTAAGAAACAGGAAAGGAGAGGTCACCCTGTTAGGGGTTTTCTATAGGCCTCTGAAAAGTTCCAGAGATGTAGAGGAAAAGATTGCAAAGATGATTCTGGATAGGAGCGAAAGTAACAGGGTAGTTGTTCTGGGAGACTTTAACTTTCCAAATATTGACTGGAAACACTATAGTTTGAGTACGTTAGATGGGTCTGTTTTTGTCCAATGTGTGCAGGAGGGTTTCCTGACGCAGTATGTAGATAGGCCAACGAGAGGTGAGGCCATATTGGATTTGGTACTGGGTAATGAACCAGGACAGGTGTCAAATTTGGAGGTAGGTGAGCACTTTGGTGATAGTGACCACAATTCGATTACGTTTACTTTAGCGATGGAAAGGGATAGGTATAGGCAAGAGTCATATCTGGGGGAAAGGCAATTATGATGCGATGAGGCAAGACTTAGGATGCATCGGCTGGAGCGGAAAACTGCAGTGGATGGGCACAATGGAAATGTGGAGCATGTTCAAGGAACAGCTACTGCGTGTCCTTGATAAGTATGTACCTGTTAGGCAGGGAGGAAGTGGTCGAGTGAGGGAACCATGGTTCTGGTCGCCACATTACCAGAAGGATGTGGATGCTTTAGAGAGGGTGCAGAGGAGGTTCACCAGGATGTTGCCTGGTATGGAGGGTGCTAGCTATAAAGAAAGGTTGAGTAGATTAGGATTGTTTTCATTGGAAAGACGGTGGTTGAGGGGAGACCTGATTGAGGTCTACAAAATTATAAGAGGTATGGACAGGGTGGATAGCAACAAGCTTTTTCCAAGAGTGGGGGTGTCAATTACAAGGGGTCACGATTTCAGGGTGAGAGGCGAAAAGTTTAAGGGAGATGTGCGTGGAAAGGTTTTTACGCAGAGGGTGGTGGGTGCCTGGAATGCTTTGCCAGCGGAGGTGGTAGAGACGGGCATGATAGCATCATTTAAGATGAATCTGGACAGATATATGAACGGGTGGGGAACAGAGAGAAGTAGACCTTTCAAAATAGGCAACAGGTTTAGATAAAGGATCTGGATCGGCGCAGACTGGGAGGGTCGAAGGGCCTGTTCCTGTGCTGTAATTTTCTTTGTCTTTGTTCTACTAAAGCAGTTGAAACACTTGTCAAGAGGAAGAAAGAGGCTTATGTAATGATGAGACGTGATGGTTCAGTTAGGGCGCTTGAGAGTTACAAGTTAGCTAGGAAGAATCTAAAGAGAGAGCTAAGAAGAGCCAGGAGGGGACATAAGAAGTCTTTGGCAGGTAGGATCAAGGATAACCCTAAAGCTTTCTATAGATATGTCAGGAATAAAAGAATGACTAAGGTAAGAGTAGGGCAAGTCAAGGACAGTAGTGGGAAGTTGTGCGTGGAATCCGAGGAGATCGGGGAAGTGCTAAATGAGTATCTTTCGTCTGTATTCACACAGGAAAAAGACAAAGTTGTCGAGGAGAATACTGAGATACAGGCTACTAGACTAGAAGGGCTTGAGGTTCATGAGGAGGAGGTGTTAGAGATTCTAGAAAGTGTGAAAATAGATAAGTCCCCTGGGCCGGAAGGGATTTATCCTAGGATCCTCTGGGAAGCTATGGAGGAGATTGCTGAGCATTTGGCTTTGATCTTTAAGTCATCTTTGTCTACAGGAATAGTGCGAGCAGACTGGAGGATAGCAAATGTTGTCCTGTTGTTCAAGAGGGGAAGTAGAGATAACCTCAGTAACTATAGACCAGTGAGCCTTACTTCTGTTGTGGGAAAAGTCTTGGAAACGTTTATAAGAGATAGGATGTATAATCATCTGGAAAGGAATAATTTGATTAGAGATAGTCAACATGGTTTTGTGAGGGGTAGGTCACGCCTCACAAACCTCATTGAGTTCTTCGAGAAAGTGGATGAGGGTAAAGCAGTTGATGTGATGTATATGGATTTCAGTAAAGCGTTTGATAAGGTTCCCCATGTTAGGCTATTGGAGAAAATGCAGAGGCATGGGATTCAGGGTGATTCAGCAGTTTGGATCAGAAATTGGCTAGCTGATAGAAGACAAAGGGTGGTGGTTGATGGGAAATGTTCAGACTGGTGTCCAGTTACTAGTGGTATACCACAAGGATCTGTTTTGGGTTCGCTGCTGTTTGTCATTTTTATAAATGACCTGGATGAGGGCGTAGAAGGATGGGTGAGTAAATTTGCAGATGACACTAAAGTCGATGAAGTTGTGGATAGTGCAGAAGGATGTTACAAGTTACAGAGGGACTTAGTTAAGCTGCAGAGCTGGGCTGACAGGTGGCAAATGGAGTTTAATGCAGAAAAGTGTGAGGTGATTCATTTTGGAAGGAATAACAGGAAGACAGAGTATTGGGCTAATGGTCAGATTCTTGGTAGTGTGGATGAGCAGAGGGATGTCGGTGTCCATGTTCATAGATCCCTGAAAGTTGCCACCCAGGTTGAGAGGGTTGTTAAGAAGGCGTACAGTGTGTTAGCTTTTATTGGTAGAGGAATTGTGTTTCGGAGCCATGAGGTCATGTTGCAGTTGTACAAAACTCTGGTGCGGCCGCATTTGGAGTATTGCGTGCAGTTCTGGTCGCTGCATTATAGGAAAAGTGTGGAAGCATTGGAAAGGGCACAGAGGAGATTTACAAGGATGGTGCCTGGTATGGAGGGAAGATCTTACGAGGAAAGGCTGAAGGACTTGAGGCTGTTTTCGTTAGAGAGAAGAAGGTTAAGAGGTGACTTAATCGAGGCATACAAGATGATCAGAGGATTAGATAGGGTGGACAGTGAGAGCCTTTTTCCTCTGCTGGTGATGGCTAGCACGAGGGTACATAGCTTTAAATTGAGGGGAGATAGATATAGGACAGATGTCAGAGGTAGATTCTTTACTCAGAGAGCAGTAAGGGTGTGGAATGCCCTGCCTGCAACAGTAGTGGACTCGCCAACACTAAACGCATTCAAATGGTCATTGGATAGACATATGGACGATAAGGGAATAGTGTAGATGGACTTTAGAGGGGTTTCACAGGTCGGCACGACATCGAGGGCTGAAGAGCCTGTACTGCGCTGTAATGTTCTATGTTCTATGTTCTATAAAATATTAAAACATGCTGCTGTGCAGAGAGACTTGGGTGTGCTTGTGCATGAGTCGCAAAAAATTGGTTTACAGGTGCAATAGGTGATTAAGAAAGCGAATGGAATTTTGTCCTTCATTGCTAGAGGGATGGAGTTTAAGACTAGGGAGGTTATGCTGCAATTGTATAAGGTGTTAGCGCGGTCACACCTGGAGTATTGTGTTCAGTTTTGGTCTCCTTACCTGAGAAAGGACGTACTGGCGCTGGAGGGTGTGCAGAGGAGATTCACTAGGTTAATCCCAGAGCTGAAGGGGTTGGATTACGGTGAGAGGTTGAGTAGACTGGGACTGTACTCGTTGGAATTTAGAAGGATGAGGGGGGATCTTATAGAAACATATAAAATTATGAAGGGAATAGATAGGATAGATGCGGGCAGGTTGTTTCCACTGGCGGGTGAAAGCAGAATAGGGGGCATAGCCTCAAAATAAGGGGAAGTAGATTTAGGACTGTGTTTAGGAGGAACTTCTTCACCCAAAGGGTTGTGAATCTATGGAATTCCTTGCCCAGTGAAGCAGTAGCGGCTCCTTCATTAAATGTTTTTAAGATAAAGATAAATAGTTTTTTGAAGAATAAAGGGATTAAGGGTTATGGTGTTCTGGCCAGAAAGTGGAGCTGAGTCCACAAAAGATCAGCCATGATCTCATTGAATGGCGGAGCAGGCTCGAGGGGCCTTATGGCCTTATGCTCCTAATTCTTATGTTCTTATGTTATGTTATGTTATCATGAGAGAAGATTTTAAATTGTGTTTTGGGAGTGGAATGTGGAAATTCTTATGTGATCATCATCTGGGGGAATTCTGAAGAGAAGTCCAGAGACACTAACTTGGGTTCAGAGTGGAGTGCGCGTATTTGGGCACAGTCATCTTGTGTGCTTAAAAAGGACTTAAAAAGGGCTTTAAAAAGACCATTGTAAATTAAGACATACTTCGTAATCTGTGTTAATCCTAAAACCTGTGTATAATTGTTAAACTAAAGGAAGAGTAAAGGAGTATTCTGTCATTATACAATTTTTTCATGTTTAACAAATGCTTTTTCTCATTGTTAAAACAAATTCCCAGTCCTGTGTCTCTGTACCTCCACATTTTATAAAATAAATACAAAAGTTATCTTTGGAGCCAGGATTCTATTCTAGGATCTTCTCGCCCAGCTATAACATCAACTAGGATCATAACACAACATTGATGAACACACAAATAAATTGTTAGAAATTCTGAGATGAAATTGGGATGGTAAAATGGTAAAATGTAAGGAAATCTAAACTCTTTTGGATGTTAATTATCATCATTGGCAGGTTTACCTATTTCCAGGTCTAACTGTAGATCATTTTCCATTTGTGTAATCGTGGAAAACGGGCAATTTTGTACCAGCTATCCATTATACATCTCTTCCAATTTACTGTTCCATTGTTGTAGCTAGGTTATGTTAATTGTTTTAAAGTGTAAACAGTTTTATTATTGTGTTTGGAGGGGTTTCTGTGATTGAAGGAGTTAGTTATTTAGAATCTGGGACTGAGAGCCAACTTGTAGTGTCAGTGCACACATTTGACAATATCGCCACAGGCATAAATTCATAACCCTCTTGTAGGTTTGACCTGTCTACCATATCTGATTGAGCAATCCTTTGTTCCAATTCATTGTTCATGAAGTCAAGTACAGTAATGTGTTATGATAAAATATTCTGATTTACCAAGAAAGTAGAAGAATTCACACAATTGCTGAATACATTTGACTGGACAGAATGTGAAGTTGTTTGGCACCTTAAGGTCTCAGATGTTGAGCAGGTGCAGAAACAAGAACAAGGTCATAATAATAACTGACAATGTCTGTCTCATACTGCAGCCAATTCTTTTGAGATCTCTTAAGAATGGATATATTTTGGATTATTATGTGTCTGAGTTGACATATTTGACGACACTGAACTAATGCTATACATTTCTGTTGATGCCTTCCTAACAGTAGAGAGATCAACAGAAATACATTCACTGTTCCATAATAAAAACAGGAAACACTAGAAAACACAGCAGGTCTGGTCACATCGGTGAAGAGAGACACAGAGTTAGCATTCTGAATCTGTGTAATTTTTCTTCAGAACTGAAGGCAGTGGAGAAAAATAGAAGATCAGGGATAGGTTGGAGGTCGGGACAGATTAAATGATGAAGATGTCATGGACACAAGACAAAGGGAATGGTAATGATGGTGTTAAAGATGAAAGCGGGTGTTAAGGTATTAATAGTAGCATAAAGATCGGATAACAGAATGTGTTGATAGCAGAACAAGGGTCAGTAATTTCTGAAAGCAAGACATCAAAACAGGAGTTGTACAGAACTTTGGTGAGGCCACAGCTGGAGTACTGTGTACAATTCTGATCGCTACATTATAGGTAGGATGTGATTGCACTGGAGAGGGTGCAGAGGAGATTCACCAGGATATTGTCTTGGATGGAGGTTGGATCGGCTTGGGTTGTTTTTGCTGTAGCAGAGAAGACTGAGGAGCGATCTGATCAAGGTGTACAAGCTTATGAAGGTCATGGACAGGGTGGATAGCGAGCAGCTGTTCCCGTAGTTACCCCCTTAAGGGCAGCACGGTGACAGTGGTTAGCACTGCTGCCTCATGGTGCTGAGGACCCGGGTTAAATCCCAGCCCTGGATCACTGTCCGTGTGCAGGTTGCACATTCTCCCTTTGTCTGTGTGGGTCTCACCCCCACACCCTAAAAGTGTGCAGGGTCGGTGGATTGGCCACGTTAAATTGCCTCTTAATTGGAAAAGAATCGGGGACTCTAAATTTATAAGAAAAAAAGAAAAAAAGTGGGCAGCACGGTAGCAGAGTGGATAGCACTGTTGCTTCACAGTGCCAGGGACCTTGGTTTGATTGCCGGCTTGGGTCTGCACATTCTTCCCGTGTCTCTGGGTTTCTGGTTTCATCCCACAGTCCAAAAATGTGCAGGTTAGGTGGATTGGCCATGCTAAATTGCCCTTAGTATCCAAAAAGACGTCGGTGGGATTACTGGGTTACGAGGATAGTGTAGAGGTGTGGGCTTAAGTATGGTTCTCTTTCCAAGGGCCGGTGCAGACTCAATGGGCCGAATGGCCTCCTTCTGCACTGTAAATTCCATGATTCTATGAAATTCTATGAAGGGTCAGTTATGAGGGGACACAAGTTCAAGGCGAGGGGCAGGAGGTTGAGGGGGGATTTGAGGAAAAGCTTTTTTACCCAGGGGGTGGTGATGGTCTGGAATGTACTGCCTGGGAGGGTGGTAGAGGTGGGATGCCTTACATCCTTTAAAAAGTATCTGGATGAGTACTTGGCTCAATAATAACATTCTGTGAGCCAAGTGCTGGCAAATGGGATTAGGTAGGCAGGTCAGCTGCTTTTCTTGCGTCGGTGCAGACTCGATGGGCCAACAGGCGACTTCTGCACTGTATTATTCTGTGAAAGAGTACCATCATAACATCAGAAATGTGGATGGAACGCAAAACCAGCTTTGGAAATTTGGTCTGAAACTAATTCTCCAAATTTACAAAATCACAAATTGATCGTCTGATTTAGATTTAAAAGTTGCCATGCAAATGTTGCAAGGCTCAGGAAACCCCAAATGAAAAGGGAGGCAGGTATTGCCGGTTGTACAAAGTCAGTGTTTTTTTTTACGGCACTCCATGTGGGCCAAGAGGAGCAGGAATTCTTCCGCCGCCCCTCAAGGAGGTTTTGGCCTGCCTTCTGGTGACAGCCTTCTTTTCGTGTTCTGTTCGTCGATCTCCTTCCAAGCTCTATACCTGATAAATTGTTTGTTTGCTTCATGCAATATGATTGTAAATAATCTGGTTTTAAGCTTCAGTGGCAGCTGAGATTAATGGAGAGCAATGATTAATTGTAAGCAGTACAGTGGAGCTGCTAAGGTCCCTGAGCTGATAGAAATATGCTTTGGCATTTCCTACTGTTCATTCACAACTATCTCTCAAAGTAAGTTTATTTTTTATACTTTGTCCAAAGACTGGGCGCGATTCTCCGAAATGGAGAGAAACAGCCGACGCCGGAGTGAAACCCGGAGGGCGAAATTCTCCGCCCCCCACGACGGGTGGGAGAATAGCGGGAGGGCCTTCCCGACATTTTTGCCGCCCTCCCGCTATTCTCCCACCCCCCCGCCGAAGTCCCGACCCGAATCGCTGCCGCCGTTTTTTTACGGCCGGCAGCGATTCTCAGCTGTTAGATGGGCCGAAGTCCCAGCCCTTTCTGCCGTTTTCACGAACGGCAAACACACCTGGTCTTGCCGTTCGTAAAAACGGCGTCACAAACTCGCTTTTTATAACCATGGCACCGATTGGCACGGCAGTACCACGGCCGTGCCAAGGGTGCCATGGGCCCGCGATCGGTGGGCACCGATCGCGGGCAGCGGGCCCGATGCCCGCGCACTACTTGTCCTTCCGCCGCCCCGCAGTATCCATTCGCGGGGCGGCTGAGGGGCAACCCGGCCCGCGCATGCGCGGGTTTCGTGCAAAACGCGATGACGTCACCCGCGCATGCGCGGGTTGGAGTCTTCCAAACTGCACATGCGCGGCTGACGTCATATGACGCGTCAGCCGGCGCTAACTCCGGTAAGCGGGCTTAACAATTTTCGTTAAGCCCGTCTTGCCGGAGCCTACGGCGTCGGGCTGCTAGCCCCGACCGGGGACCAGAATCGGTCCCCCGTCGGGAAGGGGCGCGCTGCCGTAAAACCCGCCCGGGTTTTACGGCAGCTTTACGATTTCTCCTGTTTTGGGAGAATCTCGCCCGGAGTGTTTCACTCCGGCGTCGGAGGCCGCTCCTCGCCCCCTATTCTACCCCCCCCCCCCTCCGGGGGCTAGGAGCGGCGGTGCGCGAATCTCGGGCGGCGCACTGGGAATGACGCGGTGTCAGTGATGTCAGCCGCGCATGCGCAGGTTGGCTGGCCCCAGCCGCGCATGCGCGGTTGCCGTCTTCCCCTCCGCTGCCCCGCAAGACATGGCGGCTTGATCTTGCAGAGCGGTGGAGGGAATAGAGTGCGTCGTTTACAGACGCCGGCCCGACAATCGGTGGGCACCGATTGCGGGCCAGACATCTGATGAGCACGCCCGTGGTGCTCGATCCTCCCTCCGCCCCCCACAGGCCCCACACTTACCTGTCATGCACTGTTCACGCCGGCAGCGACCAGGTGTGGTTGGCGCCGACGTGAACAGGTTGGGTTCATCAGGCCGCTCAGCCCATCCGGGCCGGAGAATCGCCGGTCGCCGTGAAAAACGGCGAGCGACGATTCTCCGAGCGGCGTCATGCAGAACGCGACACGCCATTTTGGGGGGGGAGGGTGGGAGAATCGCGGGGGGGTCCCAGGACGGCGTGTCGTGATTCGCCCGGCCCTCCCGTGATTCTCCCACCCGGCGTGGGGAGCGGAGAATCGCGGGCACTATTTCGGAGGCAGGCACATCACAAAATAAAGCCACATTGCAATTTAAGGTTTGTTGCACACTTTTTTCAGAACTCAATTTAACAGATTTTAGATTTGCTGAAATGCAGATTTCTATTCAATCTAGATACTATAGAACAGAGAACATACAGTGCAGACGGAGGCCATTCGGCCCATCGAGTCTGCACAGACCCACTTAAGCCCTCACTTCCACCCTATCCCCGTAACCCAATAACCCCATTTAACGCTTTTGATCACTAGGGGCAATTTATCATGGCCAATCAACCTAACCTGCACGGCTTTGGACTGTGGGAGGAAACTGGAGCACCCAGAGGAAACCCACACAGACATGGGGAGAATGTGCAGACTCAGCACAGACATTGACCCAGCAGGGAATTGAACCTGGGACCCTGGTGCTGTGAAGCCACAGTGCTATCCACTTGTGATACCGTGCTGCCTTATAGGGTGACAGTCACACTGATAGAATTTCTGTTTGAAATTGTTTATAAACTTTGGAATGACAAATAAATTGGAAAAATAGATTGAAACTTCTGATCTAACTTATTGACCCTAATATTTAAGGGGAAGGGGGGAGAGTGTAACGGAGACTAAATTGGCCGTAGAATCCAGCAAGGCTGGGAATGTAGAGGTCCTGCCAAATTTAGTATTGAAAAGGTATGGGGCTGGATTCTCCGCAGCCCCATGCCGAAATCACGTTTGGCGTGGGATGGAGAATCGTAGTTTATGCAGGAATCGGGCCTGGCGCCGCTCGCATGCGAATTACGCGCCACAGCTCGGGGGCTATTGCCAGAGGCCGTGCAGCGATACTCCGGTCCCGACAGGCTGAATTCTCAATGGCGTGGTTCTAACCACTTCTGGCTGGTCGGGACTCGCGCGGCGGCTGTGGACTCAGTCCGTGGCCATCCTGGTGGGGTGGGGGGGGGGGTATAAAGCACTGGGGGGGGTCCTTATGGCCGGCCGGGGCAGCGATCGGGCAGGATAGGTGGAGTGGCACGGGGCAGATCGTTGGGACCTTGTTTGTTGATCCAGGTCCGCCGGCTGAGTCCGCCATCGCGTTCGGTGCGGCCATTGGAAGCCGCTGTGCACATGCGCGGACTCAGAACGGGAGGTTGGGGGGCCCGTATCTGCAGCCAAAGCTGCAGCAAATACGACGGGACCCTCTCAGCCCCCTGCAGGTCGGTGAATTGGTCTGTATTATTTTTAGGAAAGTCTGGAGTGAAACGCCAGCCTTTTTATGCCGGCGTGGGGACACAGCCCCATTTTTGGAGACACAGCCCATGGAGTTAGGAGGGAGATTGCTGAACATAACAGGGCTGAAGAGAGGTTGTCACTGGCAGAAAGCAGGCCAAAACCTCCTGGAGGGGCTGGGAAATAATTACCTCTCCTCTTGGCCCTCAAGGAGTGCTGTAGAAAAACAATTAAATTGTGTGGTACTCACCTCCCTTTCACTTCCTGGTTTCCTGAGCTCTGATAAGTTTGCATGGCAACTTTCAAATCTATATCAAGCAACCAATTGCATTGTAAGAGCATAATGTATATGTTAATGAGGTGCTGCACCCCTCCAAGACAGGGCTCTCACATAGAAAATGACAGTAGTCTTGAATGTGTTAGGTTGGGGATATTTCCTATTTTCTTAGGTTTTAACCTCCCTCACCACGCATGGGCCTCCCCTCACCACCACCATCAACTGCTCCTCCTGTCCATTGTTGAGAAGTTTAAAGCAAGCCATTTTACACCCTTGTGTTTCCTTGGCAGTATGCTTGCTGCTGGTGATTTTATTGATGTCCAACACATAGAAGTTTTATTTCCCTATTTTTAGTTAAAGGCTATTTGAAAAGTTAATTTGTGCCACAGCACTAGGGGGAGCACTTCCTTCAGATGTGCAGAGGCAATGTCAGTCATCATGAGAGATGCTTTTCAGTGCACCCGATGTCTTAACTCATTTTATCATTTGCAACTAGACGGACATCCCAAAGTAAACTCTGAGATGCAAACTGAAGAGTATTAGTGAGTAAATTAGCTGGTAGGATTGACTGTTCCCCAAAATATTCTGTTAATTAGCAAGTCACTATTATTAAAATTCTTATCAGAAATACATCAGTTTTTAAAGTAGGGTTTCTTGCAGATGCTATCAGAAAGACTCTGACAAGTATTGAAATGCGCGGGCTTACCCCATATTGTATGGTTAATTGATATTTCTACAAAGATATTCTTCAGTAGCTGGGGTCCCCTTGGAAAGCACCTGTTAACTCTTTATAATCCTTGTACTTGCAGCAAGTCATTTATTCACCATAGTCATAAAAAATCATTGTACAACGTGGGGTTTGAGACAATGACTGTGGAATTAAGAGCCCCATTAACTATCAAATCAGCTGTCTAGGCTGTGCAGGAGTTGGGATCTGCCATAACATTGGTGCTCCTGTTGCCAACTGGAAAGCTGTCAGGATCAGTTGTGTATGCATAGTGACTGTATGCACATCTGATCCTGGCACCTTTCTGGTGTCATGGATTTGCTTTGTAAGAGCAGTAACACAAACTTAACAAGACATAGGGCCTGGAACCATGGCTGTTCCACTTGTGTGCCAGCCTGGGACTGCCAAGGTGCCCAAATGACACTGCCAGCTTGCAGGAGCACTGTCAGCCTGGAACTGCCAAGGTGCCAAGTTGGCATTTTTTCTGCAGCATGGAGTGTGGTGCCCTGCACACATGCAGTGGTGTGTGGAGGGGCCTTATAGGTGGGTTGGGGCTTTGGGAGGGGTTGGGCTGCGTTGGGTGGGTTCAAGAGATCGGGACGGCATTTTAAAATGGCATCGCAATCTCCCCATGCACTGAGGCGTTCCGGCAAGCAGAGCTCCTCAATGCAGGAAACGTGACTAAGTGCAGCCTTGTCGGGGAGTTCCCCGCTGAGGTCCCAAATTGAACCAGAGTCCCAGGATATCATGTGGCTAACCATGCCTGTCCCAAGACTGTATTCTGTTTTTGAACAAAGCACAAAGAACAATACAGCACAGGAACAGGCCCTTCGGCCCTCCAAGCCTGCGCCGACCATGGTACCTGCCTAAACTAAAACTGTATGCACTTCCAGAATCCATATCCTTCCATTCCCACCCTATTCATATATTTGTCTAGATACCCCTTAAATGCCGCTATTGTACCTGCTCCCACCACATCTCCAGGCAGCGCCTTCCATATATTTACCACCCTCTGTGTAAAAATGGGCCTTGCACATCAGTTCTAAACTTTTCCCCACGCACTTTAAACCAAATCCCGTAGTACTTGACTCTCCTACCCGAGGAAAGAGCATCTGACTATCCACTCTGTCCATGCCGCTCATAATCTTGTAGACCTCTATCAGGTCGCCTCTCCACCTCTATCGTTCCAGTGAGAACAGACTGAGTTTATCTAACCTTTCCTCATAACTAATGCCCTGGCAACATCCTAGTAACTGCTTTTGTACCCTCTCCGAAGCATCCACATCCTTCTGGTAGTGTGGCGACCAGAATAATACACAATATTCCAGATGAGGCCTAACTAAGGTCCTGTACAGTTGCAACATGACTTGCCAATTTTTCTATTCAATGCCCCGACCGATGAAGGGCAGCATGCCGGTTGCCTTCTTGACCACCTTATCCACATGCATTGCCACTTTCAGTGATCGTTGGACAGGCACTCTCAGATCTCTCTGCCTGTCAGTACTCGCAAGAGTTCTACCATCTAGTCCATAATAGGATGTGACATTCCCAGCAATATGTGAAAATTTGCTGGCAACAGCAGTAGCCAGCCTACAAAAGGTAGGATGAGATGCATTCTTCCCTGTAATGGCATTAACACATTGAATCAGGTGTAGATCCTCTATTAGTTATCTAGTCAATTGGATTCAGTGATTAACACACATGCTAATTCCTAGAGTCAAGGAATTTGAGGGCGGCAGGCAGCCAAATACACAGAAGGCAGAATAAAACGGCAACAAAGGTATAATTGTCAGTACCCTCAAAAACAAGGGAAGCCAACTGAGATCGAGCAGCTTCAGAAGCAGACAAGCCTGTTTCCAACTAGCAGTCTAGAGGCCAAATTTTACATCTAACAGCATCCAAGTCTTAGAGCCAAGGCAGTGCAGAAACCTTCACAAAGGGAGTTTAAATATCTTCACTAGACCAGGAAAAGATGACTCCCAGACTTGATCATCAGCCTTGTATTGTATGGTAATTATAAGCTGGATTTAACTGATAAAACGTTATTTGGGAAAACGGGGAAGTCTGAGGGAATTCAAGGATCGTAGATATATATTGGAACAGTACATTCTATAAACTGTGTGAATGTTTAAATGGTTCATTACTTAATTGTCTTAGTGTAGTGTAGTCCTGTTCATGTGTATTTGTCTATTTACTACATAGTATTTTATAATTACTACACGACAATGGGATTACTTACTCTCACTGGGGTTTCATGTGACTCCTCACACCATTCCAAAAAACAAAACTATACACCCCCATGAAGTGGTGCTGCAAGTTGGAATACCCTCACAGATAACATCAACATGATTTGTGACACTGGCCAGTGGCAGGAATTACAGTGAAATGTTGAAGGTGGCATAAACTCAGATAGTTCAAAATAAACCAAGAGAATAACACCAGTGAATGGAAGTGGCAAAATAATTAATCTAAGACTGGTACCATGAAAAGTGAGAAATGTTGCAATTATCTACCATGCATGGTGACAGAATAAACAATATTGGAGTCATTCAAAATGATAATTAGATTCCATGTGAGTTAATGTACTGAAAGGATAAGAGTTGATGATTCTCACTACTTTCGTAATCCTTGATTTTGTTTATGTTCTTTGGATGAGTGCAGTATGTCACAAACAGTAGCTCATAATTTAAACAACACTGGGATGAAAATATTGCGCAATCCCTTTCATTGCCTGGTCCACTTTTGCAGAGCCCTACAGATCTCAGCACAGTGGGTGTTGTGAATCATGCTGAGAGTCCCTCATCATCATGAGGGGACATACCTTGGCATCAACTATAAAACGAACAGCAGAGCAACAAGAGCATGAGGAGGAAGAGGTTGAGAAAGAAATGGGAGGAAGCAATCTAAATATCTGTGCTGCCAGTGAAGATATCATGAAGATGTCCAAGTTCAGTAATCATAAACTAGCCACTGGGAGAGAAAGGAAGGTGAAGGATTTGCAAGGTTGCGCACAAGAACACTTCGGAACGTTGGCATCCGAGTAAAGATTGTAAACGTTGACCAATTGGATATTGCAAGAGATGGCCCAGCATGGACCTGCCAAAGGAAAGTTTTGATTGCGAAATCTGCCTACTGCACATGCGTGAAATGTGTCCACATGGCAGTCATTCACTCCTGGCAAAGGTTCACCAAATCTAGCCATGTAGTTGACTGTATCAAGGAAGCTTCAGCAGGTCACAACTCTGTACAACTAGTGAAATGAGTCTTATATTTCAGGGGCTGGTCTCAGGACACCACATGCCATTGCTTTAATGTCCTTTCACATAGCCCTTTCACCTGTCACATTTTCAAGTGTGGGCATCCAAAAGTGCCTCACCCATAACCTTTACAGCTACACGCTGTCATCACAGGCATGTGTGACTCCAAGCGAGCAGTACAGCAGGATCCTCTAAGCTCATGATGACACACCATGTCATCTTGGAGTGCTCACACCCAAGTCCAGTCCACCCAACCCACACCCAGTAGCCCCAACAACATCAGCCTGTGCAGAACACAAGATTATGGTTCCAATGGGTTTTAAGTAGCACCACAGAAAGTGAGAATCCTTACTTACTCATTTGTTTTCTTCATTGTCATGACAGAATGTCCCAGAGCAGCAGAAATGTGACACGGTTGGAGACATGACACTCAGATTCTGTGAACGGGACCTGGCGTTCCTGATTCTGGAGTTGAAGGCTGGAGGGATACCCTGCAGGGTATCCTACAAGAACAAATCCATACTTATAGCAAAGAGAACTTGGCGGGCAATCACAGCCAAGGTGAGCACAGGAGGAGAATATGATAATCTGAGATACAGTGACAAAGTGGTTCCATTACCTGCTGTGCTCAGGAAAGGTGGAATGTTTGACAGAAACACCCAGTTCTCTCTGGCATGGGAGTCAGCTGAGTGACACAGTATATGGGATACAATTTATGTGCATTTCCCCTTCAATGAATGAATGGGCATGACACCATTGTTTATCCAAGAATTAATGTGGTGGCAACTGAATGCCCACAGTGACTCACTGCCAAATTGATTAGACTCATCGCTGGATGCTGAGTTCAATGCCCTTATTTCTGTCTTTATTGATTACTTGCAGGAGAAGAGAAGTCAGAATGCAAAGGATAGGGTCCAGACCGAAGGTGGACATCTGAACATGAGAGTGATTAATCCAGCAGAGGAAAGCGCCAAAGCAGATTGAGCAGGTGCCTTCCAAGGTCAGTACAGAAGTTGGTGAATTGCCCATAGCAGATGCCGAAGGCTTCCTATAATGACTGCAATAACATTCAAGATGCATGATACCATCCAGGACAAAGCCGCCTACTTGATTCGCACCCCATCCACCACCTTCAAGATAGACTGCAGCAACTCACCAAGGATCCTTCCACAGCACCTTCCAAACCTACGAGCTCTACCATCTAGAAGGATGGTAGCAGCAGATGCATGGGAACATCACCACATACAAATTCTCCTCATTAGCCACAAGCGGCAGCAGTGAGCAAGTCACGTGCCCTGCAAGTACACTTATAATAATAATCACTTATTGTCACAAGTAGGCTTCAATGAAGTTACTGTGAAAAGCCCCTAGCCGCCACTTTCCGACACCTGTTCGAGGAGGCCAGTACAGGAATTGAACCCGCGCGATTGGCCTTGTTCTGCTTTACAAGCCAGCTGTTCAGCCCACTGTGCTAAACCAGCCCCGTCCACATTTCCACAAATGAAGTCAAGTACCCTGTATGTACCTGCTTTTGGTGCTAAATCATGGAGGAGAGCTTCTTCCATTTTCTAGCTGCTACCAAGCAAGGCAAAGGGACTGTAAAGATGAATTGTTTTGTTTCAAGAATGAGACAGCCAGAGACACAAATAGGCAGAGTACCTGACCAGGATCTCACATCTGAATCTGCTAGAGAGAGTCCAGGGCAGAACATAGCAGTGCTAGTGTTAGGTCTGTCCAGAACTCCAGGGCCTCTGGTTAACAACTATCAAAGAAGAAACTTAACATGGGAATAAAGCAGTGTAAAGATGATTTCTTGAGGTATAGTTTTGTCAATTATGTCAATGCAAATAAGATTGCAAAGCCATGTGCATTATTTGCAGAGAAATATTTGGAAATGAGAGAAGTTTCAGATTTTGAAAGAGAAACGCAAGGTGAAAAATTCCTTTTGAAGTTGAAAACCCAGTCAGTTATTAACTTATAGCTGGCTCCAAATTAAAAGGCCACACTACTGTGTCAGCACATTACAAACACACGAAGAGTCTATGAGGCTATCAGAATTCTGGAAAGCATCTCCCAGGAGTATCCAGCGCTGAGTAAAACAAGTATTTTGTTTCTATTTCCCTTCACGATGACCTACATGCGCGAAGTTAGATTTTCTCTTCTCACAAAGATGAAGAAGGCACAAGGGAACTGGCTGAAGTCTGCACCAGATGTGCACATTGCCCTCCCATCCCGTGAACCTGATTGGACTGAGATTGTGAAGGAAAAGCAGGCTCCCCTTTCACATTAAAGATAAGCGAACGTGGTATGTGCCACAAAAGCTGGCTGGCCCCGGAACGTCAGCCAGTTGGCAAACGTGGGTCCCGGGAAAAATAGTTTGAAAAACACTGCATGAGCTGATCTCTTGGCATACCATTTAAAGTTGATCCAAAGTCGTAGTACTCTGAAATCTGCTTTAGCCCGGCTACGAATGCTGTGATGGTCTCGCCCGGGTCATTCCCGTCCAAGTTAAATTGCTTTAGAGTCATAACGCTCCTTCACTAATTCCACCAGCTCTACTAGCAATTTAGTATCGGAAGCCTCCGGAAATGTTAAACTACAAATCAAATTGTAAGTCTGGGCCCCACAGATGGTAAGTAAAATTATTTTCTTTCTAACCTCGTCCTCTATTCCATTAGCCCTGAAAAAATATTCTAGCTGTTTGATATACTGCACCCAATTCTCTGTAGTCAGGTCGAAGAGAGGCATGCTTGTTCTCTCTTCCTTAGACATCAAATGATCTGATTCACTTTGCAGTTTTTCAATGACGCTCTCGTCAAATTCCTCGCTGCTGACAAAGTCATTCCAATTTACCTCATCGCCAATGTAGTAAAGGAAGGTTTAGCAACCACCAATCAGTATGGATATACAAATTTTAACAATTTATTTACAAATGATACTTACACAGAGTCTTTAATGATTATATCACGACTAGCTCGAGAATCTAATCTGCTGCAAAACCCACACTGCACCTGTGCTCAATTTCCATTGGGTGATGGGATCACATGACCCTCCCAATGCACACCACTTAAAGGGGCCAGCTACTACACATCCCAAATCAGCATAATCTGTTCCATGGAAGTTAAGACCCGCAGGAATATTTGTTCATCCTCTGATTAGCACCTGCTGCCTCTGTTGTGCACTACCCAGACCTGCAAAAGATGGGTCAATGTGTCAGTGAGTGTGGTGCAATATCTTTGGCTGATGTGGCTGTCATGCTTAAACAGCCGGTACTGTCTGAAACCTGTGGGAGATAGCTGTGAGGCATGTAGAAATGCTGCTTGTGTGAGGGTAGGGTGACGCATGTGAATATTAGCCCAGGCACCTGATTGGTAGAGACTGGTGGTAGGTAAACAGGCACTGAGGCTACTGGTGCAGTTGTTATGGCACTTAAAGATACATTCACATGCGTTGGCCACTTGTGGGAGCGAAATGAACTTCTTGCGGCATACATCCATGCCCTCAGGGCTTAATTTCTATAATTGATCTCCACATAGCCTTTTGATCATGTGCCATTCCCCCATTATGGCTCTAGGACATTTTTCCTACTTTCTACATTTTCTACCAAGACAACCGTGCAGCACACCATCTCCTTGGAACCCACTCTTTCCTGTTGTGCCATTCCTTACTCTTTCCAAGGTTGAATCTTCTTCAACAATACATCTCCCAGCTCCTGCTCCAGTCAAAATGTATCTATGAGGTGCAGGCTAGCTTTAAGTGGTGATATCCACCCAACATTTTGACTCCCTGAGGATGTGTCCAGCTTGTAAACAGCATGGTTAACAATGTGTGGAAGCAGACATCTTTCAAATAAGCAGACAGCATGAAGTTGGTGTGCTGGCTGTATTACAATCATCAAATATGGATTAATCAGAATCACTGAACCCATTTGCAAGAGCAATCCAGTTTAGCCACCAGCGCATCTATACACACAGGATGAGGGCCAACTTTAATTCTAATGTATTTGGTGTATAATGATTGCCAGATACACCTCTATGATAGAGGGAATCCTGAAACCTTTACTGGCTAAAATAAAATTAAGAATATAATATGACCAACATTTATAGAGATGATAGTCAGATACTGTTGATTTCTTCCAAGTAACTCTTTCCTAATGCAAATATGAAGGTTAAAAGTCAAACACTGCCGCAAAATATTTTTTTCTAAGAAAGGAATCTGTAAATATTGCTAGCACCAATGCTCCAATTGTGACCGTTGGGGAAGATATGAACAATTAACTCTATTTGTATAACCGTAGAACCTTGATCTGCTGTTGGCACCATAACCTACTGTCAGATAACTGACCTTTTGTAATATACCATGGCCGGGATTCTCCCTTCTGGGGACTAAGTCCCCACGCCAGCGGGGAAACCGCACCAACAACTTCGGCATTAATGGCCCCCCAAGGTGAGGAATTCTCACCTTTCTAGGGGGCTAGGTGGACACCAGAGGGGTTTGCGCCACTCCAGCCGATGGCGAAGGGCTGGCGCGAGTTCGCCCATGCGCAGAACAGCTGGCATGATCGCGCGCATGCGTGGAACGGCCGCCGTGATTCCGCGCATGCGCAGACCGGCTGGCGTATTTTTGCACATGCGTTCTCTTCTTCGCACCGGCCCCCAGGCAATATGGCGGAGCCCTACAGGAGTCCAGCATGGAAGAAAGAAGTGCCCCCACAGAACAAGCACCTCCCGCAGATCGGTGGGCCCCGATAGTAGTCCAGGCTGCCGTGGGGGCCCACCCCCAGGTTCGGATCCCCCGCGCCCTCCCCCGAGGACCGCCCCGCATACTCACCTACCAGGTCCTGCCGTGTGTGAGGTGAATAATTCACACCAGCGGGACTGGCCAAAAATGGACGGCCGGTCGGCCCATTGGGGCCCGGGGAATCGGCGGGGAGGAGGGGGCTGTCAACAGCTCTCGACCAGCGTAGCGGGAATCCCGCCGCCGCACGATAAACGGCGCCAGAGAATACAACAGCCAGTGTCGGAGCGGTGGGGTGGGATTTGCGCCTCCTCCCATGGATTCTCTGACCCGTCAGGGGTCGGAGAATCCCGGCCAGTGGTACGTGCATTGATAAGCTTATATTCTTTGCTAAAGTTTTAAGATGCTTTTGTCTGATGGGGAGAGATTTCAGGTGGTTCATAAAGTCCATCTGACCACATTAACAATCCTCTCTTTAGTCAGATATATCTCATACTCATGTACTTATGTGAGTTGTTGCAGTTTGTGTTTTATGTTCTATTTTGACAGAATGTGTTGTCATGCATTTTTTAAAACAAAACAGTTTAGAGCAAGATGCAACAGAATACATACAGAACAGACTTTTGCATTGTTGATTAGAACACCATATTGCCAGCTTCTCATTGGGGAAGAGAAATGTAACTCAGAATTTAGATTTTGTGTTAATTCTAACGATTAATCTGACATTAAATTAGCAGATTTTTACTTAAGAGTTACAAGAGGATTTATGGGCTGAGCTGACTCTAATAACATCTGCTATAATGAATATTTCAGCTACTGGCAATTTTCAGAGTCCCCAGCAGAGCAACTGTTATTTCTTGGTCCGGTCTTTGAGTACGGTACGCACTTCTGGTCTCCATATTATTTAAAGGATGGGGAATAACTGGAGAAGGTGATTTACAAGGATGGTAGCAGAACAGAAAGATCTGAACTATCAGGGAAGACTAATCGGGCTGGTGTCCTTTTGTCCAGAAGAGGGAAGGCTGAGGGTTGACCTGACAGAGGTATTTAAAATCATGCAGGGATTTGAAAAGGCAGATGCAAAGAAAATGTTTCCACTTGTGGGGAGTCCAAAACTAGGGGCCAATTATATTATATAGTCACAAATAAATTTAATAGAATGATTGGAATTTGGAATTATCCCCCACATGGAGCAGTTAAGGCAAAGATCACAGCTGTATTTAAAGGGAAGTTAGATAAGTATATAATGGAGAAAGGAACATAAGGATATGCAAATAAGGTTAGACAAGCTCTGGCAACAGGGGGTTCATGTGGAGCATAAACATTAGCATAGATCAGTTGGGCTTAATAGTCTATTTTTGTGAATTTTGTACAATATTCTTTTCAGTTTTGAAGACTCTGTAACAACATTTCATTCAATAAGGTCTCTAATAGATTTAGATTTATTGTCACATGCACGAGGTACATTGAAAAGTATTGTTCTGCATACAGTCCAGGCAGATTGTTCCATTCATGAAAACATAGGATATACGATAAATACACAATGTAAATACATAGATGTAGACAGCAGATGAAGCGTACGAAGTATAGTACTACACAGTAAAGAAGATGTTTGAAGAGATCACTTCAGACCATTGGAAGGCCATTAAGGAGTCTGGTAACCGTGTGGAAGAAGCTGTTTTTGAACCTGTGCATGCGTGTTCTCAGACTTTTGTATGTTCTGCCTGATGGAAGAGGTTTTTAGAGAAAATAACCTGAGTGGGAGGGGTCTTTGATTATGCTGCCTGCTTTCCCAAGGTAGGGAGAGGTGTAGACAGAGTCAATAGATGGGAGGCAGTTTCACGTGATGGACTGGGCTGTGTTCACAACTCTCTGCCGTTTCTTACGGTCATGGACCAAGCAGTTGCCATACCAGGCTGTGATGCAGCCACATAGGATGCTTTCTATGTTGCATCTGTAAAAATTGGTAAGAGTCAATTTCAAAATATTGTTTCTGTAGTTTAATAATGACATATTATGATTATATCAATAAAACTGGTTGAATTAAACGCTTTAAATGCTGACTTTTAAAAACATTGTCATTTATTAACTTCTCTTTATGTCTTTGGAGTAGAACTATTCATTGATGCCACAGTGTGCAAATCAATTTGTAATTCTTCACAAAATGAAGCCCATGCTCACCTACAATAAGACTCAGACACATCAAGACCTGGGAAGATAAAATGTGTACCTCACATTTATGCGAAAATGATTATATCAAACAAGGGATACCCCGACCACCTCTGGCATTCAATAGCATTACCATTACAAAAATACCCGCCAACAACATGTTAGGTGGTCATTTGTCTTGAGATTATAACGGACCAGTCATATCAACATTATAACTATAAAAGAAAGACAGACTGGGTACTCTGCACTGAGTTATTTAACTCCTGACACATCAAAACCTTTATGTCACCAACAAGGCTCAAATCAGAGGTGTAATGAAATACTTACCACTTGCTTGAGTGGGTGCAATTGCAAAAACACTCAAGGCATTCACATAATCCTGGCCTGAGTAGTTTGTTTGATTAGTGTCACTGCCAATGGAATCAATATCTACCCTCACCACCACTGGCTGCTGTACATACAATCCACAGGATGCACTGCAGTAACTCCCCAAAGTATTTAGGGCAGCAGGGTAGCATGGTGGTTAGCATAAATGCTTCACAGCTCCAGGGTCCCAGGTTCGATTCCCGGCTGGGTCACTGTCTGTGTGGAGTCTGCAAGTCCTCCCCCTGTGTGCGTGGGTTTCCTCCGGGTGCTCCGGTTTCCTCCCACAGTCCAAAGATGTGCGGGTTAGGTAGATTGGCCATGCTAAATTGTCCGTAGTGTCCTAATTGAAGTAAGGTTAAGGGGGGGGTTGTTGGGTTACGGGTATAGGGTGGATACGTGGGTTTGAGTAGGGTGATCATGGCTCGGCACAACATTGAGGGCCGAAGGGCCTGTTCTGTGCTGTACTGTTCTATGTTCTATATTTCAGGAGCACCTCCCTCACCGATTACTTCTATCACCAAGAGACACCGTGCAGGGAACACAACTGCCTTCAAGTGATCTATCAATGTGACCACCTATTGTCATTCCTTTGTCGTCCATGAATTTCCTGGAATTTGCTACTGAACGCCATCAGCACAAGTACTACAGTGGTTTAAAGAGAAGCCCACCACAAATGTCTCAGGGCAACTAAGGGTAAGTCATACATTTGACTATCCAAATCATGCAAAACAAACATAATAAAATATGTGGCACATATAAAATGTGACATGTAATTGAATATGGTCACTCACCTTGAAAATTTCAGTGTATAAAAGAGTCTTATTATTATCCTTTAACGGAACCTATATTTTCTGTTTTTCACTTTAATCCTTTTAATTGCATCATCAAGCCATTTGGAAACAGTGGAAAATGCACTGTGAGAACTAAAGAATCAAATTATTCAAATGAAATTATAGAATCACATAACTCTTAGTTCTATAAGTATAAATAAGTCATCTCCATCACGTCACAAATGGTTTTGCTTCCATCATTGGTCATTATCCCAATATTCATCTATTTTGTGGATATCCTATGAGGGAATCCTGAACTCACCAAATATGTAGTGAAGATTCAATGTGTCATGTGCCTCCAATCAATCCAACCACTGTTACTTTAAACAAGTTTGCCACCTCAGTACAGAAAAGGTTCTTGCAAAATGTCATACTCCTGAAAGTGAAAATGAAAGAATGCTCATTTTAGAAATAAAAACTTGTGTGTGGAAGAATGTAAATGGGCTTTGCTACATTGGGCAACCATTGAAAATGAGCCATTATAAAACCATGCACACGATTCACCTATAAATTCTGCAGATTGATAACTTATCATTAACTATTGTTGTTCCCAATGTGCATTGTTCAATGATTCCAATTAATTATCTGGTGTATTTAAAAGACGTAGCTAATCTAACACATAGAAGATTATGTTACTTGTTAAAGCTATCAAAGACAACGATAGAAGAACAATGTAATCTAGCTAAATTTAATAGTTCTATCAATCAGCATAGCATGAGTTTCCATGAACATCATCTGGCTTTACCATAGTCTTACAAACACCTGTTATACCACACCACAGGACTATTTACGCTCTATTAACACCCTTGGCTTCTGTTTCTTTTATGTTTTATTTTATGAAGGACATTTTGATCTACTGCCTTTTTGAAAACTGTATTGTGAAGGGTCCACATTCCCCAACAAAGCTGCACTGTTTTATAGAATCTGGCAAGCTATGCACGCTAGACAGAGCAGAACTTTTTAAAATTTTGACGCAGCAGGTGTTTTACTGTGTTCATTGCATAGAGGGATGCTATCATTTTGGAGAACAGCAAGACCTCCACGGGTGGCCAGGAAAGAATGTGGCCTTTCAAATGGCTCCCACCGAGTTAGAAGCCCTTTCTGGGCCCTCTTTAGTTATTGCAATCATTGTTCAAACTTTCTTTCACTTCCTCAGATGTTCTGCATCCTTTCCTTGATTTCTTCCAATGGAGCAAGCAGTATTGAAAAGTCACAGTTAGGCATCTATCCAGCCACCTGTGTTACCAAAAACTAGCTTCAATCCTTTCCTATTGTAATTAAAGCATGACTCCTTTGTTAATTTGGTAAAATTACTATAATTATGGTGTAAATAATAAATGTAATCGAATTGTTGGAAGCTGACAGTGACTTTTAAAAATAGCTCAGCAACACCTTCCTTTCCGAAATTGTATACAGATAAATGAGGAGTCAGCAGACCAAAGTACAAATGTATTTTTCTCTTTCTTTCAGGGCAGAAGGGGAAAGAGTTTGCTTCCATGAAAGTTGAATCCTTCCAGAACATTCCGGAGTATCAATCCCATTAGTTGCGCAACACCTATCAGCAAACTGTTTCGCAACAATGTACATACTATCAGGAAGAAAAACGTGATTAACAAAATTGAACAACTGTTGATCTATTTGGCTGCAATGGGCTTTGAGGAAAAGGAAAAAAAATGATTAAATGTGCATAGCAAAAATGGAATACACAGAAATTGGGGTCACAATCTAAAGAGTTCCTAAATTTAAAGAAAAAGCATTGCTAGGTCTCCTATCAAGGCAGCATAGTGTGCCAGTACTTTTTTTTATATAAAACATGTTTCACATCTTAAATTACATCAAGTTTCCTAATTAAAGAGTAACAAATGAAACACAATACTGATTTGTTTAAATACAACCCATAAGGCTATTATTGAATACAGCAGTTGCTTGGAATTCTGCATGTGCGTCCAATAACCTCTCTGGCTGCTCTTGTGAACAAGATACATTATAAAATATGATGTTAAATGGTGCTCGCATCAACAGATGCAAAAAGCAAGAACTGAAACCAAGCACCTGAACACTGGAAACGGCAACGAACCTGCTCATTCTTACACATTTTACAAACTGATATATTTTACAGATGGTAGAGTAACTACAGGAAGTACTAATTATGAGAAAAACATTTGCTTATTCAAAACACCTTTCTCTAAAGCCAAGTGAGAAATGTTTTATCTGCCATTGTGGGCAAGCACTATGTTTTTCCAGGTGCACAGAATATCCACTTGCATTTCAGACCAACTTTTTCTTCTGTTGTAGAATTATGATTTCATATTAATATTTCATTTGGTGCCAGTTGAAAGTAGGTCACCGGCAGGGTGAATCATAAAATGTCATAAAATTCTTGCTGCATTATAAAAACTGTTTCTGCAAAATTATAGCTTACCGATCTCTGTACTCGGGAGTCTAACTCCCATAATCCTGTAGAATTCAGGTCGGCCATAGTAACTATTACAGAGCTGAAATCTCCAGTTTTTGACACATTTGCCACATGTGTCTACAATTAAAAATGGGGGAAAACTACATTAAACTGGGTTACTCAACTCCTGACATCTCAAAGCCTTTAAGTCACCAACAGGGCTCAAATCAGAAGTGTAATGGAATACTCACCACTTGCTTAAATGGGTGCAATTGCAACAACACTCAAGGCATTCACATAATCCTTGCCAGAGCAGTTTAATGATTGATTATTGCAAAACCCTTCAAACATTTGTGATAAATTCTTGTAAACAGACCGTCACAGATTCCATCACTATACATCAACATGGAAGGAGAAATGTCTTGCTTCCAATTAAAGTCAAACAGGAAATAAAAGTCTGTTATGATTAATTGTTATTCGGCCAGCACGGTGGCACAGTGGTTAGCATGCGGCCTCACGGCGCCGAGGTCCCAGGTCCCGGCCCTGGGTCACTGTCCATGTGGAGTTTGTACATTCCCCCCCCCCCCCCCCATGTTTGCCTGGATTTTGCCCTCACAACCCAAAGATGTGCAGGGTAGATGGATTGGCCATGCAAAATTGCCCCTTAATTGGAAAAAAATGAATTGGGTACTCTAAATTTATAAAATGATTAATTGTTATTGCATAAATTTGTAAAAGTGCAGTGGACTTATTTAATAAATAATGGGGCCTATCGACACTTTCCTGTTTTGATCATGAGGATCATTCAAGAACACTAATTATCTTTTTATTGTCATGACAATGTCCAGAAAAGGGAAAATGAACAGTTCAGCTCCAATTTCTTAACATGAGCATAGAATACTTTTTCCATTCATAGGGGCGTCAATGGTAAGGCCAACATTTATTGCCCATCCTTAATTCCCTTGAGAAGGTGATGTTGAGCCACTTTTATGAATTGCTACAGTCCAAAATTGAGCAACTTCACAATAAAGAATGCTCCCTATATTCTGAATTGATCCTTATTGGTTGTTCACTTCAACTTATGATGGTGAGTGTGGCTGCTCTTCATTCCTTTTTTTCTATTCCTGCTGCTCTTCAAGTGGTTTCAATTGAATTTGGTCAAGTTCAAAGAGACTAAAAAGGGGACCAATGATGAAAAAGAAATGCTCCTTTTTTAAACCACTTCAAGAGAAATAGTATTACTCCTGTAAGTTCTGCTTTGAAGACAGCCAGAACATAGGTCAGACAGCAAGTTGCAGGTGTACTGCCACGGTTACTGTCACCTTGCTAAGTTGTTCTCTATCCTGTTGGTGAAACAGCCGTACATTATAAATAAGGAGGCATCATCAATGGGGGAAAGGGCTTTTCAGAGTCACATTCCTGTCAAACTGCTGCAGAAACAAGGACCAGAAAGCAATTTCATGAAACTGATCAAAGTTCAATGCAGCAGGTTATAAAAACAAAATTTAATCGGTCGGATTCTCCGTTCCTGAGACTAAGTGTTAACGCCGGGGCAGAATTTGTGGAGTTCTACAACAGCAAAACTGGTGCTGCACCTGGATGATTCAGCTACTGTTAAGAGGCCAGCACCGGCACCACATGGAACACTATTGATTCCAATGAGAAATATTACAGGATTCACCGGATTCGCGATTGACACTCAGGAGGCTGACAAGCTGCAGCCACATGTACACACTGCACTCCCTACACACACACCTCCCAGCCAACAAGCTGACAGCAAGTAGAGTGGCAGCCCGTTTCACGGAGACCCTACTAGACACTGTAGCCGAACCCCCACACTGCACCACATGCCGGTATCCATACCGGCCATCATAGCTGGGTGCCCTGGCCACTGAAGCTACCAGCTACCCACCCCTTAGGCTGCATGCGTCAGACTGTCTAACACTGTGCATTTTCTCTTTCCCGCCCCCCCCCCCCCCCCACCAGAAGGCTGCCCACAACCGTCAGGAATGGGAATAGACTGGAGGGGGCCGGATCTGTAGCCCCTCACCGCACATAGCTGAGGGCCCTGGACGTGAGTGGCGAGCCCAAAGAAAGGGCAGTCACTGAGGTGGAGGTTGGCAATGGGCGAGGAAATGAGACCCTGCTGAGTTACGGTTCTATTGACACCTGTGTCATGCCCCCAACACCACACTCACACCACACCCATTGATATGCCATCAATAAACACATGATGAGTGATGAACGTAACTGAGGCTTTAATACACTAAACAGCAAGCCTCCTGTCCTCTGGTCCTAAACTGGGTTGGAGGCGGAGACAAGCCACCTTTATACATGAGCCTGAGGGGAGGAGCCACAAGCAGAGCCAGCCGGGAGAAGCCCAGGCATGTAACACACAATACAATGCAATACAGTGGTTTACCACATTCACCCCCTGTTTTAAAAAAAAGAGTCCGGAGGGGGTGGTGGTCTTAAAGGTCAAGTCTGTCAGGGGCCTTGACGTTCCGCCGTGATCACCTCAGTCCCAGCTGTGGTGTGGGCATCGGTGTCGAGACCTGCGCGTCCTGCAGCGTGTTGTCCTCTTCTTCACCCAGTTGTTGAGTCGGTGGAGGGGAGGGCGGTGTATGGGCGGAGGTGGTGGTGATGGTTGCCGGTGCGCCTGTGGGTGCGAGTTCATGAGGTAGGTGGGTAGGAGTGGGGGAAGACAGTGTAGGGTCGGGTGTGGTGGTGATGGCCGCTGAGGAACCTGCAGGTGCCAAATCCCAAAGGGAGACTGCATCCTGTCGCCCGTCCTGATGTGCCACGTAGGCATATTGTGGATTTGCATGGAGGAGCAAGACCTTCTTGACGAGGGGGTCGGATTTATGGCTCCTCGCATGTTTCCGGAGGAAGACGGGCCCTGGGACTGCCAGCCGGGATGGAAGCGAGACCCGGAGGTGGACTTCCTGGGGAAGGCAAACATACGCTCGTGAGGAGTCTCATTGGTGGCTGTACACAGGAGCGACCGGATGGAGTGGAGCGCATCGGAGAGGGCCACCTGCCAGCGGGAGACGAGGAGACTTCTAGACCGTAGGGCCAGGAGGTTGGCCTTCCAGACCGTCCCGTTCTCCCTCTCCACTTGTCCGTTTCCCCGGGGGTTGTAGCTGGTCGTCCTGCTGGAGACGATGCCCTTGCTGAGCAGGAACTGACGCAACTCATCGCTCATGAAGGAGGATCCCTGATCACTATGGATGTAGACGGGGAACCCGAACAGGGTGAAAAGACTGTGCAGGGCCTTGATGATGGTGGCATAGGTCATGTCATGGCATGGGATGGCAAAGGGGAATCTTGAGCTCTCGTCAACAATGTTGATGAAGTACACGTTACGATCCGTGGAGGGGAGGGACCATTTGGAATCGAGGCTGAGGCATTCAAAGGGGCGGGAGGCCTTCACCTGGTGTGCTCTGTCTGGCCGGTAGAAGTGCGGTTTGCACTCCGTGCAGACCTGGCAGTCCCTGGTCACGGTCCTGACCTCCTCAATGGAGTAGGGCAGGTTGCGAGCCTTGATAAAATGAAAAAGAACGGTTAACCCCCCGGGTGACAGAGGTCGGTCTACTTGTGCGCTGGCACATATACTGTGGGATAGGGCATTTGGGGGCTCATTTAGCTTCCCAGGTCGATACAAGATATCGTAGTTTTAGGTGGAGAGCTCAATCCTCCACCTCAGAAGCTTGTCATCCTTGATCTTGCCCCGCTGTGTGTTATTGAACATGAAGGCAACTGACCGTTGGTCAGTGAGGAGAATCACCTGCCAGCCTGGTAATGCCTCCAGTGTCGCACAGCTTCTATGATGGCTTGGGCTTCCTTTTCGATGGAGGAGTGTCGAATCTCGGAGGCATGGAGGGTACGGGAGAAGAAAGCCACGGGCCTGCCCGCCTGGTTGAGGGTAGCGGCCAGAGAAAGGTCTGACGCATCGCTCTCCACCTGGAATGGGATGGACCCGTCCACAGCATGCATCACGGCTTTGGCAATATCTGCATTGATGCTATTGAAGGTCAGTCGGGCCTCAGCCGTCAGGGGAAAAATGGTGGATTTGATAATTGGATGGGCCTTGTCCTCATAATTGGGGATTCACAAGAAGAACCCCAGGAATATCGTCAGGGCCTTGGGGCAGTGAGGAAGGGGGAGTTCCAGGAGGGGGCGCATGC
This sequence comes from Scyliorhinus canicula, assembly GCF_902713615.1. Taxonomy (NCBI): domain Eukaryota; kingdom Metazoa; phylum Chordata; class Chondrichthyes; order Carcharhiniformes; family Scyliorhinidae; genus Scyliorhinus; species Scyliorhinus canicula. The sequence continues at coordinate 134,377,633 of NC_052151.1, read as the reverse complement.
GGTCGGGGTCAGGCCCTAGGACTCCATGTTCCACGACGTAGCCGAGGATGGCTAGGCGTGTTGTGCGGAAAACGCATTTTTCTTTATTATAGATGAGGTTCAGGAGTTTAGCGGTGTGGAGGAAGTGCCGGAGGTTTCCGTCATGGTCCTGCTGGTCATGGTCGCAGATGGTGACATTGTCTCAGTAGGGGAACGTGGCCCGCAGCCTGTACTGGTCAACCATTCGGTCCATTGCTCATTGGAAGACTGAGATCCCATTGGTGACGCCGAAGGGGACCCTGAGGAAGTGGTAGAGGCGGCCATCTGCCTCAAAGGCAGTGTATTGGCGGCCCTCCAGATAGGGAGCTGGTGGTACGCGGACTTCAATTCAGCTGTGGAGAAGACTTGATACTGCACAATCTGGTTGACCATGTCAGATATGCGGGGGAGGGGGTACACATTGAGCAGCGTGTACCAGTTGATGGTCTGACTGTAATCGATGACCATCCGGTGCTTCTCCCCAGTCTTGACGACCACCACTTGAGCTCTCCAGGGGCTATTGCTGGCCTCAATGATCCCCTCTCGCAGGAGTCGCTGGATCTCCGACCTGATAAAGGCCCTGTCCTGGGCACTGTATCATCTGCTCCTAGTAGCGACGGATTTACAGCCCGGGGTGAGATTTGCGAAGAGCGAGGGTGGGGCGACCTTAAGGGTCGCGAGGCTACAGACGGTGAGGGGGGGCAGGGGTCCACCGAACTTTAAAGTAAGGCTTTGAAGGTGGCACTGGAAGTTGAGGCCCAGTAATAGGGCAGCGCAGTGATGGGGAAGGACGGAGAGTTTGAAGTTAGCGTACTCTACGCCTCGTACAGTAAGGGTCATGACATAGTCCCCCCGGATTTCTACTGCATGGGATCCGGAAGCCAGGGAGATTTTCTGGGTCGAGGGTAAGATTGGGAGGGAGCAGCGCCTTACCGTATCTGTGTGTATGAAGCTGTCTGTGCTCCCGGAGTCGAAAAGACAGGCCATCTCGTTCCCGTTGATCCAGACGGGCTAGACTTCGTGAGGTGGTGAGGCCGGGACTGGTCGAGCGTGATGGTGGCGAGCTTCGGAAGGCAGTTGGTAGTCCGGTTGGAGGTAGCGGCGGCCAGCGTACGGTCGGGTGAGCCGGGCTCCCGGGAGGCTGCGGAGTGGCCCAAGATGGCGGCCCCCATGAGTCGCACGTGGCGTGTGGCAGCGGCGATGGCGTCCAAGGTGGCGGCCCCATGGGTCATGCGTGGCGGGTGGAGGATGAGTTAAAGACGGTGGCCCCCATGGGTCGCACGTGGCGGCCGAAATTGAAAATGGCAGCGAAGATGGAGGCACATACGGGTCGCACATGGCGGGTAGCGCTGCAGCTGGGGGCGGCCCTGACAGGCAGCAGGCAGCATTGCTGGGCATAGAAGTTTTAGGAGGAGATCGGACCTGGCAGGCTTTTGCAAAGTGGCTCTTCCTCTCACACCCATTGCAAGTTGCGTTCCGTGCAGGGCAGCGTTGTCTGGGGTAATTACACTGGCAGCAAAAGTAGCACCTTGGGCCTCCGGCGTTGGCGGGTCACTGCGCAGCACAGGCTTGCGTCGCATCCGGGTCAGATGATGGCTGCGCCCACGAGGTCCACGAGGGTGCTGTAAGGTCAGAGGTGTAGGCCTTCATGTTCTGGGAGGCCACCTCCAGCAAGTTTGAGAGCTTCACTGTCTCTGGGAGGCCGAGTGTACCCCCTTCTAGTAATCGCTGGCGGATATAGTTTGATTTCATGCCTGCGACATAAGCGTCCCTGATCAGCAGCTCCGCGTGCTGGGTAGCTGATATCGCCCGGCAATCATAGTTCCGGCAGAGTACACACAAAGCACGCAGGAATTCTGCAAGTGATTCCCCAGGGCGCTGTCATCTCGTGGCAAGGAGGTGCCTAGCATACACCTCATTAACGGACTTCACATATTGTCCCTTCAGCAGCATTATTGCCTCCGCGTACGAGGGGGCGTCGCTGATGAGAAGAAAGACTCGTGGGCTCACCCGGGAGTAGAGGATCTGCTTCTTTTGGAGGTCTGTGAAGTCTTCGGTGAAGGATCTGAGGTACGCCTCGAAGCAGCTGAGCCAGTGCTCGAATGTTTCCACGGCGTCGGCTGCCTGTGGGTCCATCCTGCATCCTCCTCATCAGACGAGGACTGGCATTCATCCTCCTGTAGCACATCGCCCCTCTGCTGCATGATGTTGTGGAGGACACCTGACCACCATGATGCGGGTGACACTCCCAGCACTATCCTGGAGGGTCCCTCCAGATTGATCCAGGCACCTGAAGCGCATCTTCAGGATCCCTCTCGATCATGCCTCTGGGTCGCTGCATGGACATTATTGTAGCGGATCTCTGCTTCAGTCTGTGGCCTCTGAATAGGTGTCATTAGCCACAACCGCAGCGGATAACCACCGTCGCCCAGGAGCCAACCCCTCCAGATGGGGGTGCGCCTTGAAGAGGCCAGGAACCTTCGAATGTGCCAGGATGAAAATGTTGTGCACATTGCCCGGGTATTGGGCGCAGACATGCATAATGTGCATCTCATGGTCATATACCAGCTGAACATTCTTCAAATGGAACCCCTTTTGGTTTGTGAAAGCGGCGTGTTATCTGCAGGACGACATGCATCCTGTCGATTACCCCCTGGACCCGGAGCATCTCAGCAATGGGAGCAAACCCAACAGCCTGGTGGGCTCGGTCCACTTTGAAATGGATGTATTGTCCCGACGGGGCATTTAGGGCCTCCATATGGGCATGGATGCATCTGTGCACCGAGGCCTGTGAGATCCCTGACAGGTCCCCACTCAAAGCCTGGAAGGACGCCTTTGTATCAATGCTCAGGGTGACCATCGCCTTGATGGTCACCGGGAGTGGATGTCCTCCCCCATTCCCCTGCAGTGCCAGTTGCGCTATAATCCGGCAGATATGTTGCGCTGTCCCTCTGCTCAGCCGGAGTCTTTGATGGCATGCCCGATTCGGCAGGCCCCTAAATGACAAGCGACTGCGGGTACACACAAAGCGGATAACCCCTGTTGCCCAGGAGCCAACCGCTCCAGATTGGGGTGCGCCTTGAAAATGCCAGAAACCTTCGAGTGTGCACCTTCTTTACACCTCCTCCTCCTTGGCCTGTTGGGTGGCCTGCTCTCCACCTTCCGTGTCTGCCTCCTGTTCCTCTGGGGCAGGCTCTGCTACAGCAGCTTCCTCCCCCTTCAGCAGCTCCAGCTCATACAGCTGCAGTGCATCCATCAGGGCTGCGGCAACTAGGAGGAAGGCCACCATTGCTGGTTGAATTCCAATATCCATTGTCTGCTGCAAGGTGAAAGATCACCATGTTAGCATGGTGCATACCTTCGTGCCCAAACAGGTCCAACGGGCTACACGGTGGCCCCGGTTGGCACTGCGGACTCTGCCCCTACATGTTCCTCTCCCGCATCCCCATAGCCTGGCGCCTGTCCCTGGTGCCAGGGCTACCGTCGGCTGGTGAGGCTCTTGCCAGTGATACCATCTGCAGCCATGTCCGGCACCCCCCTGTAGGTGCTACTGTGGGAATTACCCTTCAGCGGGCTGCATGCTTTCCCACCCATGGAGGATGGCCAGTTGGGGGTGGGGCAGTATGGTGGAGGGTTAGGTGTGATGTGTTGGGTATGCTGGGTCTGCGAGGACTGCATTTACCATAGCAGTGAGAGAGAAGGCTACCAACACTTGTAGAAGTACAACTCTATTTTATTGAACTATGAGCTGCTAAACATACTTGCACTGTGGGCTAACACTATGTTGAGTTGACTGGAAACCCGAGGTTAACCTGACCAGACTATGCTGCTAGCACATGGTGGATATTCGTGTTGCTGATCACGGGCTCTGGCTGTCTCAGAGGCTGCATCCCAAGAGAGCGGGAAAACTAGTGCCCTCTGGCTTTATAGTGGCCGCGTCCTGTCTGGTGATTGGCTGCTGTGTTCTGTGTGTTGATTGGTCATTCAGTGTCTGTCTATGCACCATCATATACTTGTGTGTATATTATGACAGGGTGTAGGGTTGGGGCTGCGGTGCGGGGTTGGTGGGGTGGGGCACCCATACGGCCGGCCACTCTGCAGAACCAGGGGTTAAGGTGGGTGGTCAGTGCGGTAAGATGGCTGCCTTGCAAGCCGCGGCAATGGTAGTCCATGCCTAGACACCCGGTCCCATTGGTGGGTCATCTCTGGCCCCACAGCCAGTGCTTCTGTCATCCTCCCCCCGCCCCTGGCAGGAACCCCACTCCAGACAGCTTGGCCTGTGTACGCCTAACAGCCCACGGTTGCACCTCTCTGCGACCTACCTCCTCTCGCTCATCAGCCACGGCACCAGATTCATGATTTTTAAAAGCACAAATGAACCTCACCATCAGGGATTCTTCCAGAGGAGATGGAGAATCGCGGAGGCCCCGGAGAATACCAAGTCAGGCCCGCTAATGATATGCAAGTAGCGTTTATTGTACGTGCAGAGTGGGATGCATTGACGCAGCTAATGAGGCATCGGAGAATTGGTGTGAACCCGGCAGCCACCATAATTTCAGCATCAAAACCAATTCACTGCCCAATCGCGATTCTGGAGTCTGCCGATGGAGAATCCCGCCAACGATCCTTTTCGGCCTTTTACTGGGCAATTTCACCCTAATTATAATTTCTGTTCTATTTATCTGTTCAGGGGATTTGGATGTTTCTGTCTCGTACAACATTTATTGCCCATCCCTAATTGTCCTTGATAAAATGGTCGTTAGCCACCTTGTTGAAACTCTTGTCTGGTGGAGGAACACCCAGAGTGCTGTTAAGAAGGGATTTCTCAGATTTTTACCCAACATTAGTGAAGGAATGGCGGTGTGATTCCAAATCAGCATGGTATAGACTTGGAGGGAAGCTTGCAGGTGGTAGTGTTCCCTTACATCAGTTGCCCTTGTCCTTCTCAGTGTCAGAGATCATTGGTTTTGAAGATATTGTCAAAGGAGCCTTGATGAGTTCCTGCAGTGCATCTTGTAGATTGTAGACACAGCTGCCACTGTGCGTCAGTGATCGAGGGAGCGAAAGTTGTTGGGGATGGGGTGCCAATAATTAGGCTGTTTTGTCCTGGATGGTGTCAATCTTCTTGAATGTTGTTGGAACTCCACTCATCCAGGCAAGTGGAGAGTATTCCATCACACTCCTGACCCTGTAGATAGTGGGCAGACTTCGGAGAGTGAGGAGGTGAGTTACTCTATGCAGAATTTCAAGCTTCTAACTTGCTCTTGCAGCAACAGTTTAGTCCAGATCAGTTTCTAATTAATGGTAATAATGCTCTGGTCATGATGTTGATAGTGAGGATTCAGCGATGGTGATACCATTGAATTTTTGGAGACCATAAACGAGTCTGGACCGAATAGATTTGGTTTATTAACACAGACTAGTATTTACATTATTCACCAAATCCCAACCGGGTCTGAACTGTCGGTACCATATCTGGCTGACTTTATACAGAACTTAACTATGGATGATTTAGGGTTCCCCACTCCATTAGCAGGAGAGCTTGTATTTGGCAGGACTCACAGGAAGGTTGATTGCTCCAACTCCATAGGTCTTGTGCGGGCTATAACAGACGATGGTTAGAATCTCTCTTGTTGGAGATGGTCATTGTCTGGTGCTTATGTGGCGCAAATGTTACTTTCCACTTATCAGGCCAAGCTGGAAAATTGTCCTGATCTTGTTATACAAGGAGTGTGACGATTGGAATATTTTAGGAAATTGGATTATAAATGTCATGGGCAGTTAAAGGGCTAAAATCCTGGGTTAGTGTGGTTTAGACTGGGAAGTCCTTAGCCTGCCTTCAGAGATCCTGGACGTTATTTAACTTAAAAAAAGAATGGGTTCTGGGCGGAATTAATGGGGCCATTCCCGGCGATGCAGTTATCTAATGGCACCCTGCTTTCTTTTCGAGCCCCAGTGAGAAGCGCCCACCAAGGCCACACTCAGTTGTATTTGAAAATGGCACCCCAATCTCCCGCCCCCTCCCCCCAACCCAGCCCTTGTTCCCTCCCAATGTCCCAGCTCACCTGAGTGGAGCTAAGAGAGACACACAGCCAGTTTGAAAAACATTAGAAGGTTAGTGTTTTGTGAGAAACTGAAAGGAAGTCAACTCTGATCTGGCAATTTTTGCAGAATCACGAAGAGGCCATTTTTTTTCCCAGTGAGATAACTTAAAAGTGATAATTGTTAAAAATAGAGCAGCCTTGTCTGGAGACAAGGAAAAGGCTGAAACAACTCAAGTGAAGCAGCCATTTGAAGAACTTCAGATAGAGTATGAAGGGTTTCACACAAGAGCCAGAATCTGCTTTGTAACGCAAGCATCACTTTAGGTCTTACTTGTTTCAGCTGTATTGAGAGATATTTACGTATTTTCTTGTTGTTTAATGGGAAATTGAATAGTAGTTTTAAGGTGTACGTATAAGCAGTTCTTTTTGGGTTTGAAGTTCAAAAGTTTAATATTGTAGTTATAATAAAACTTTTGTTTTAAAATAACCAAGCTCAATTTCTTTATGCCGTCACTCCTGGAGTGAATCAAGCTTTCCACACAGTTTTTAAAATTAAAATAAAATATTGGGGTTTCAGTCCTGTATTCGAGCCACTATTGGGGTCTGGTCAGGATCGTAATAGGATACAGAGTGCTTAAGTATCTGAGGAGTCATGAATGTGCTGAGCACTGTGCAATCACCTGTGAACATCCCCACTTCTGATGGAAGGAAGGTCATTGATGAAGCACTTAAAGATGGTTAGGCCTCGGACACTACCCTGAGGAAGTCCTGCAGTGATGTCCTGGGACTGAAATGATTGACCTCCAACAACCGCAACTATGTTCCTTTGTTCCAGGTATGACTCCAACCAGCAGACAGTTTTCCCCCTGATTCCCATTGACTCCAGTTTTGCTGCAGCTACACATGAGTGGCTAAAGGTGTGCTTACTATTAAAATTGTTTTGTGTAAGTGTTTGTGCATAAAAGAGATGACTGAAGCCATCAGAAATCAAATCTCAGCTATTGTATTCAGGCCTTTAAACAAGTACATCTTTTTGCTGACAGGAAATGTGATCTGGAGGCTAGTTTTCATCACTTCATCGAGAAGAATTGAGGGTCTCGGTTAATGAATGCTGGAGCAGAGAAGATCAGCCCAATTGTATACTTCGGCTATATGGCACAGAAACAGGCCATTCCATCCAACCAGTCCATTATGCTTTACTTGAACCTCCTCTCATCTTTTTTCATCTAAATCTTCTATTCCTTTCTCCTGCATATGCTTTTCTAGCTCTCCCTTCAATACATCTATACGACTCGCTTCAACCGTTCCTTATGGTGGAAATTTCGGCTCCCACCACACTTTGGGAAAATAAGTTTCTTCTGAACTTGGGTTTCTTGAACACTGTTCAGCAGCCTCTAGGAATGCTAATACCTCTAGTTATGCTCCTCCCAACAAGTGGAACCATTCTTTCTGTATCCTCCCTTCCAAAACCTTTCATTATTTTAAAGACCTTTATTTGGTTAACATGGTTAACAAGAAAAAAGAGAGCCAACCTATCTATCCTTTTCAGATAAATATACCTATTTCTGGTATTGTCTTAAAACATCTTCGCTCCATCCTCTCCAGAGCCTCTATATCCTGTTTATAATATGGACCAGAACTACACACAGTATTCCAAGGATGATCTAACCAAGATTCAATACACGTTTAGCATAACTTCCAGACATTTCAGTTCTATCCCAGAAAAAAAGTCGAGTGCTCGCCTTACTCTTTTATGGCCTTTCTAACTTGTGGCTACCTTTCCATATTAAAGGAGGTTTGGAAGAATTGTGGTCAGAGCTTCCATTATTTCCAACCTTAATTTCCCAGACAACTTCAGATGTATCCCATTCAGACTTTGTTACTTTGAGCACAGCAACACTTCATCTATATTTATCCTATCTAGTTCCTCTATGACACCCCCCTTTATGGCAACATTCACAATAGTCCTACGTTCTCCCACCATTTTGGGGTAGCAACAAGCAAACAGGGAATGATTGTAATTAGCTTCAAGCAAGTTATGTACATTTTCTCACAGCGGAAGCTTTGCTTATTTGGACAAGTGCGGTCCAGCCCTTTTGTTCTCATCCACAATTTGTTTTCACAATAATGACATTAGAGGAGCAGTGCTGTTCACAAAAATATTTTTACCAGCATTTCCCTTGGAGGATTCTTGGTTTCAAATCAAGCCATTTTGTATTTCAATCTACCCATTTACATTATGTGTTACATTCCAAAGCGGCAGTGGGAACAAACAGGCAGCTGTGAATGTGCAGCTCTGTTTTGCGAAGCAGCCCTGGATTGTCAGGCTCAATGATCAGATTGCCTTTAAAAATAATAAATTCTACCATTGGCATGTGTTTAGGTTTGCTAATGGTAATCCTGCTACCTCCAGGGGAACATTGGAAAACCATCTCGTAAACTGCTTTTCAAATCCGTCAGAGGATTCACCATTCCCTCATTTAAAGAACTGCTGACGGACTTGAGCCTGCCACTGTGCAAGAGGAACATAGGAACATATGAATTAGGAGCAGAAGTAGGTCATTCAGCCGCTCGAGCCTGCTCCGCCATTCAATCACATCATGGTTGATCTCTTCCTGGTCTCAAATCCATCCCTCTACCTGTTCCCCATATTCCTTTCACCCATTTTTAATAATCAGATAAAAATCTATTTCCTTCTTGAAGCCATTTAATGACTCATTCCATCACACAACATTGCAGCAAGTTTCACAAATTTACTTTCCCTCTGCGAGAAGTAATTCCTCCTCATCTTAGTTCTAAATCTACCTGCCCTCAACCTATATCTGTGACATCTCATTCTAGATTGCCCCACAAGGAACATTTAGTTTACATTTACTTTATCGATCCCTTTTAGTATTTTACATACCTCGATCAGACCCCCTCTAACTCCAGTGAGTATAAGTCCAAACTGTTTAATCTCTCCTCATACATCAACCCTTCCATCCCTGGAATCAATCTGGTGAACCTCCTCTGAACTGCCTCCAATGCCACCACGTTATTCCTCAAATAAGGAGATAAAAACTGGATGCATACTCCAGATGTGGTCTCACCAACACCCTATACAATTTCAACAACACTTCTCTACTTTTATACTCCAGTCCTTTTGCAATAAATGTAAACATTCCATTTGCCTTTTTAATTACATGTTTCCCCTGTCTACCGACTTTCTGTGATTCATGACACATTTTGAATCTGCTTTCCATTTAGATAATAATATGCCTTTCTATTTTTTTGACCAAAATGGATAACTTTACACTTATCCATATGAAACTCCATCTATCCAATTTTGGCCCAATCTCCTAGCCATATCCATCTGTAAAATCTTTATCACCTCTTCACTGCCTGCTTTCCCATCAATTTTAGTATCATCCGCAAATGTTGCTATGTCACACTCTGTCCCTGCTTGCAGACTATTTATATAGATTATAAACAGTTGAGGTCTGAGGACTGACTCCTGGGGCACCCCACTAGTTATGATCCACTAGCCAGAGTTGGGCCTATTTATCCTGACCCTCTGCTTTCTGTCAATCAGCCAATCCTCAATCCAATCTTGTATTCTACCCCCAATCCCCTACGAGATCACCTTCTGTATCAGTCTTTTATGTGACATCTTGCCAAATGCCTTCTGGAAATCTAGATATATCACATCCACGTGTTCCCCATTATCCACCTTGCTGGTCACGTCTTCAAAGAACTCAAGCAATGTTGTTCAGCATGACCTACCCTTCATAAAACCATGCTGACAATAGTGGATTGAGCTTTGTCTTTCAAAATGTCCAGTCATCTCCTCCTTAATGATTGATTCCAGCAACTTTCCCACCACAGAGGTCAAGCAAACTGGTCTATAGTTTTCTACTTTTTGCCTCTCTCCCTTTTTGAATAGGGGTATCACTTTAGGGTGTTTCCAATCCACCGGGGCTCTTCCAGAATCCAGGGAATTCTGAAATATCATAACCAATACATCCACTATCCACCTCTCTTAATACGCTTGAGTGTAAACCGTTAGGTCCTGGAGACTTATCTGTATTTAATCCCATTAGTTTATTCACTACCATCTCCCTAGTGATGGTTTTTGCACCAAGGTCCTGTGTATTAACTGCAGTTCTTGCAAAATTGTTATTATCCTCTCCCATGAAGACAGAGGCAAAATATTGTTTCAGTGCCTCTTACCTCACCAGTATTGTCTTCTAAAGGGCCAACATTTTCTTTAGCTAATCTCTTCCTCTTTATATACTTATAGAAACTTTTCGTATCAGTGTTTATGCTTTCTGCCAATTTCATTTCATAGTTCATCTCAGCTCTTTTGAATTTATTTTTAGTAGCCTTTTGCTGAACTTTAAAGTTCTCCCAACCCTCCAGCTTACCATTAGCTTTTGCGGTATGGTATGCCCAAATTTTTGCCTTTATGCCTTCCCTGACGTCCTTGTTTAGCCATGGAATGCTTTTCTCCCTTTTATAATTCCTCTTCCTCTCAGGAATATACTTTAATTGAGAGGTATTTAATATCTCCCTGAACATCCGCCATTGTCCCTCAACTGTCCTACCCTCAATTATTTGTGCCCAGTCTACTTGGGTCAACTCTCTCCTCAGGCCTGTACAATTTCCTCTGCCCGACACTCAAATTCTAGTCTTCTCTGTCTTCTCTCGCTCAGTTTTGAATTCTAGCATGCTATGATCACTCCTTCGAAGATGATCCTGAACGACAAGACTATTTATCAATCCTTCTTCATTACATAATACTAAATCTAAAATAGCTTGCTCCCTGGTTGGCTCCGTAACATATTGCTTTAAGAAACAAACCCTCCTACACCCTACGAAATCTCCCTCGAGGCTAGCCTTGCCAATTTGATTAATCCAGTTAAAATCACCCATGATTATCGTTGTGCTATTCTCACAAGCCCTTGTTATTTCTTGGTTTGTACTCTGCCTCATTTTGGAAGTATTGCTCGGGGGCCTGTAAGTTATTCCTACCAAGGAGTTTTTTACCCTTGTTTTTTATTTCCACCCAGATCGATTCAACTTTTTGTCCCTTAGTGCCAATATAATATCTTAATACGACCTTGATATCACCTTTAACAAATGAAGCAACTCCACCTCTTGCTCCACCCTGTCTATCCTTTTGGAATACTGAGTATCCTTTGACACACACTCCCAGTCCTCCAGCCCCATGTTTTAGTAATCCGCACCAAATCATACCCATTGTCTCTATTTGTGCCGTCACCTCATTGACCTTATTCCAAATATTGCTTGCATTTAGGTGCAAAGTTTTTAAATATGTCCCACTAATTTGTCTTTCCCTTGCAGGCTTTTCCTGTGCCCTATGCTTTTCACACATTCTGACCTCCTTTATAAATCTCTGATAACACTCAACCTCATCCCAAACTCCAACTCCTTATATTTTGATTACTTTACGGTTCCTTTCCCCTCTGTAGTTATCCTATTAACCTCTACCTTCTCCTCACATGCTGACCTATTACTTTGGTTCCCATTAACCATAATACTTCTTGTAGTTTTATTCTTCTCTTCCCCCATATTTGCGAGTTTGAAGTCCTTGTGACCACCCAATTTACCCTTTCCGCTAGAACACTGGTCTCACATCATTCAGGTGGAGACCGTTCCTGCGGTACAGATCCCTCCTGTTCCAATACTGATGCCAGTGATGCCTGCACCTCTCCTTTAAACAAGTGTTTACTTCCCTAATGTTCTTATCCCTATGCCAATTTGTCCATGATGTGGAGATGCCGGCGTTGGACTGGGGTGAGCACAGTAAGAAGTCTTACAACACCAGGTTAAAGTCCAACATGTTTGTTTCAAACACTAGCTTTCGGAGCCCTGCTCCTTCCTCAGGTGAATAAAGAGGTCTGTTCCAGAAACATATATATAGACAAATTCAAAGATGCCAGACAATGCTTAGAATGCGAGCATTAGCAGGTAATTATGTCTTTACAGATCCAGATATTACCTGCCTCACTCACAGTAACCCCAGGTTAAAGAGGTGTGACCCCCACACCCCCACTACTTGCCTTCAAACAACCGCGCAACCTCAAACAAACCATTGTTTGCCGCAAACTACCCAGCCTTCAGAACAGTGAACACGAACATACCTCTTCATTCACCTGAGGAAGGAGCAGTGCTCCGAAAGCTAGTGTTTGAAACAAACATGTTGGACTTTAACTTGGTGTTGTAAGACTTCTTAATTTGTACATGGCTCAGGTAGTAATTCAGAGATTATATCCCTTGAGGACCTGGGGCTGGATTCTCCACCGGCGGGATGCTCCGTTTTGCTGGCATTCCGGGGGTTTCCCAACGGCGTGGGGCTGCCCCACAATGGGAAACCCCATTGACCAGCCGGCGTAACGAAGGATCCCGCCGGCGGAGTGAAAGAGAAATGTCGCGCGGCGAGGCAGAAAATCCAGTCCCTCTTCTTTAATTCTGTTCCTGATTCTACCCAAAATATCCTCTTTCCTATCTTGCCTCAGTTGTTTGTCCCAACGTGGACCACAACAACGGGATCCTCCCCCTCCCACTCCAATATTCTTTCAAACTGGTTAGAGATCTCCCTCACCCTGGCTCCGGGCAGGCAACATACCATGTGTGACTCTCGGTCCTGCTTTCAAAGGATGCTATCAGTTCCCCTAATTATAAAATCCCTACAACTACCTCTTGTCTTTTTGCTCCCCCCTCTTGACTGGCCTCCTCTCCCACGGTGCAGTGGTCAGCTAGCTCATCCTCCCTACAGCCCTTTTCCCCGACCACACAGGGAGCAAATACCTCAAGAGCTAAGGCTCCTCCATTTCTGAATTCAGGATCCCTTTACCTGCCTCACCCGCAGTTACACCCTGCTGCCCCTGACCACTGGCCGAATTTGAGGTACTTAATCTCTGGGATGCGACTGTCTCCTGAAACAAAACGTCCAGGTAACTCCCCCCTCCCAGATGTGCCGCACTGTCTGAAGCTCAGACTTCGGCTCATCAATTCTGAGCCAGAATGCCTCGAGCAACAAATACTTGCAGCAAATGTGGTTACTGCAGACACAATGGGATCTGTTAGCGCCCATATCATACAACTACAGGACATCGCCTGCCCAGCTATCTCTACTTAGTTATTTAATTAATTAATTTAGCAGTTTTTGTTTCAAAGTTAGCACAGATTCCCTACCAGCCAAACAGGTCTCAGCTTTCCTGTGACTTCACTTTATTTCAGATTCAGTGGAACTCCCGATACTCAGCACTCTGATCCTCCACCCTCTGAGCCTGCTCCCTGGAGACTAGGCCGCAAATCCCCAAGGCAAGTTATTTCATTTACTCACTGCTCCAATGCTCCACACTCCGAGACTGCTCCCTGGAGACTAGGTCACGAATCCCTGAGGTAAGTAACTTTAAATGCTCACCATTCTGATGCTCTGCCTTCTGGGATAAAGAGATAATTAGGACAAATGTGGTTGAGTGACAAGTTGCTTAGTGATATTTGTCAACATTTGTACATGGAAGGTGATGAACCATCAATCGAACGCGAGACGAGTTGCTGTACAAAAGTTAGGCTTTAATAAGGTAGAAGTTAGCCCTGCGGTCAACTACAGTAAATGGGTGACCGCCGGGCATTCTGGGTATTTATACCTCGCTCTGGAGGCGGGGTTAACTCAGCCTCTCGACCAATCGGAGAGCCGTCACATGACTGGTCTCAACCAATCGGTTGAGAGGTACATGACCGACCAGGGCCAATGGTAAGCCAGTGTTCTGCACCAATGGCAGACAGCTATGCAAATCATACCACCACATTCACCCCTTGCGGAGAAAGAAGCCGGGGGGGTGTATCAACGAGAGCAAGGGGCGGGGGGGGGGGGGGGGGAGAGAACCACAGAAGGTCAGCTTGAAAGGGAACAAGAACATGCAGCATTATTAAGTTGGCAAAAAAGAGCTGGATTAGTGGAGAGCATTTAGCAATCAGGTGATGCCATGAATGGATCAAAGGGCGTGATCAAACAGAAATTTTTTGTGGTGGGTTTTGCTAGGAGTTTCCCACTTGCTCTGTTGGTGAATTCCCTACTGCTATCTCACCACACTTTTTTGGGCCCTGGGTAGTTCCTCACTTGGAATGATTTTCATCAATGGGGAGTTAAACCCGTGGCCAGACCGGCTCCTCAGAGATCGTGCCGCCATTTTGAAAGGGTGCCCCGATCTCTAAGTGAGCTTGAGGATCTCCCACAATCCCATCTTGTGGTGAATCATAATAGCATAATTCTCACTGTTATCACACATGTTGTACCATGCCTCTGTAAGCTCGGCACACGAGCAGTTGCGTGGCTCTGCCCCTAGGGGGAGGTGTACTGGGAATGTACGAAAGTTTGTACTGGGCTCCACCCTTGGCTCCGCCCATGACTCCTCCCCCCCACTGGTTGTATAAAGCTTGGCAGTCGGAGCCTGCCTGCCAGTTCATCTAGAGTTCATCTCATCACAGGCAGGCTCTGTTATAAGACGATTAAAACCACTGTTCACTTCTAACCACGTGTCGCGTGAATTGATGGTCTCATCAATTTAATTGTCTTAAGAAACAGTAAGGAACGACTATGGAATAAGCCCTCAAGCCTGATCGACTGGAACTCGACCCACAGGATGCAGAGGCGAAAGAAATCTTTTCACATTGGCTCCGATGTTTTAAGGCCTACCTGGATGAAGCAAGCACCACAGAAACGACGGAGGAGCAGAAACTCAGCCTACTGCACGCGTTGGTGAGCCATCGTATATCTACTCAGTTAAATTGTACCGGGTCATATACAGAGGCCCTTGCCCTACTCGACAAAATGTACGTGAGGCCCGTCAATGAGGTCTACGCACGCCACGTTTTTACTACTCGCCACCAGCGCCCCACAGAATCGCTAGAACAATTTCTAACAGACTTAAAAGCCTTATCCCGGGACTGTAATTACCAGGCAGTAAATGCTGCTGAACATAGAGAACTTGCTGTCCGCGATGTCTTTGTTGCAGGCCTTAGATCAAATTACATGCGCCAGCGACTGCTGGAGAAAGGGGCTCAAAATTTAGAAGAAACTGTTGAACTCGCTACAACTATGGAGGTCTCATTTCGTAGCCTCACCTCGTTTCCTGCGGACTCCGTGACCCCGTCATGGGCCCCTGACCAGCGACTGCCCCAGGCCTGCGCCACGCGGCTGCCCAGCCACCATGCTGCCCCAGCCTGCCACTTTTGTGGCCAGTCCCAGCACCAGCGGCAGCACTGCCCGGCACACAACGCGACCTGCAGCAGCTTCGGGCGAAAAGGTCACTACGCCAGAGTGTGTCCGGCAAGGAAGGCCCCAGCCCCTAACCCTCCTGCGGCACAAAGCAACCGCTCTCCACACTCGCAGGCCCCGGAACGCTGCGGCCTATACCCCGACTCCGCCCCCGCCCGCCACGTGCGATCCATGGGGGCCGCCATCTTGGCGGACCCCCACCACGCGGCCGACCAAGTGCGACTCATGGGGGCCGCCATCTTGGACGCCATCTTCCTCGCCGCATGCCACGTGCGATCCACGGGGGTGGCCATCTTGGGCTCCATCCTCTCCAAACTCAGAAAATTTGATTGAAGACTGCGACCTCAGCGGGCACTCATCGCGGGGCCACCCTAGCGCAGCCGACCGAGCCGCCGCCGACCCGCAACTCAACGCAGTCACACTGGACCAATCGCGCCCCAAACATCTCCACAACACTATGACGATGGTCCAAATCAACGGGTACAGTACACCGTGCCTTTCCGACTCCGGGAGCACCGAAAGCTTTGTACACCCAGATCTGGTAAGACGCTGTTCGCTCCCTGTTTTTCCTGCACGGCAAACTATCTCCCTCGCTTCGGGTTCCCACTCTGTCCATATCCAAGGACGCACCGTCGTGACTCTAACGAGCCAAGGCGCTAGTTATTCTAATTTTCAACAATACATCCCGCCCGAACTCTGCACCCCACTCTTACTGGGACTCGATTTTCAGTGCAATCTCAAGAGTCTCACCCTCAGCTTCGGCGGACCTCTACCCCCACTCACTATCTGCAGCCTAGCCACGCTGCGAATCCCCTCCTCCTCTCTTCGCCAATCTCACTCCGGACTGTAAACCCATAGCCACTTGCAGCAGGTGGTACAGCCTACAGGACAGGGTGTTCATTCGAACCGAGGTCCGGAGGCTCCTACGTGAGGGGATCATAGAGGCCAGTAACAGCCCCTGGAGAGGTCAGGTGGTGGTCGTCAAGACCGAGGAAAAATTCCACATGGTCGTAGACTATAGTCAGACTATTAATCGGTTTACGCTCCTCGACGCCTACCCCCTCCCCAGGATTGTAGACATGGTGAATCAGATAGCCCAGTATCGGATTTTCTCCACGGTGGATCTGAAGTCTGCATACCACCAGCTCCCAATCCGCCCGGAGGACCGCCAATTCACGGCGTTCGAGGCCAATGGCCGCCTCTTCCACTTCCTCCGGGTTCCCTTTGGCGTCACAAATGGGGTCTCAGTGTTCCAACGAGCAATGGACCGAATGGTAGACCAGTACGGGCTGCGGGCCATGTTTCCGTACTTGGATAACATCACCATCTGCGGCTATGACCAGCAGGACCACGATGCCAACCTCAATCGATTTCTCCAGACGGCCCAGAAGCTTAATCTCACGTACAACAAGGAGAAATGCGTTTTCCGCACAACCAGACTAGCCATCCTCGGCTATGTCATGGAAAACGGAGTCCTGGGCCCCGACCCGGACTGTATGCGCCCCCTCTTAGAACTCCCTCTCCCTTATTGTCCCAGGGCCCTCAAACGGTGCCTGGGGTTCTTTTCATATTATGCCCAGTGGGTCCCTCAATATGCGGACAAAGCCCGCCCACTCTTTAAGGCCACACTTTTCCCCCTGTCGGCTGAGGCTCGCCAGGCCTTTAACTGCATCAAGGAGGACATCGCCAAAGCAGCCATGCGGACGGTGGATGAATCCGTCCCTTTCCATGTTGAGAGCGATGCCTCAGAGGTAGCTCTTGCAGCCACATTAAATCAGGCAGGGAGACCAGGCGCATTTTTCTCCCGAACCCTCTCCGCTTCGGAACTTCAACACTCCTCGATCGAAAAGGAAGCACAAGCCATTGTGGAGGCTATTCATCACTGGAGGCACTACTTTGCAGGTAGAAGGTTCACCCTCATCACCGACCAAAAATCGGTTGCCTTCATGTTTGACAACTCGCAAAGGGGCAAAATTAAAAATGATAAAATTCTGAGATGAAGGATCGAGCTCTCCACCTACAAATACGATATTATGTATCGACCGGGGAAGCTCAACGAGCCCCCAGATGCCCTGTCCCGCGGCACGTGCGCCAGCACGCAGAGCAACTGCTTAAAAGCCATCCACAATGACCTCTGCCATCCGGGGGTCACCCGGCTCGCCCACTACATTAAAGGCCATCAGGACACCGTATCCCTCCGGGACCTAGCGCCTGCAGGATCAAACCCCACAACTACCACCGCCGAGGTACCCCTCACACTACATCCCACCCAACTCGCAACGCCCCCGCGCCTACCAGTTCGCTACACATGTTCCGCGCGCCCGCAAGCTCCCAGCGCCCCCACTCCCCAGTCAAACCAGATGGATACGAAGCTCGGACAGAATCACCCCCGGAGTCCGCCATCGTACCCCAACTGACCGTGATCATCGAGCCACCAGAAGAGACTGCAACCCCGGTGCTCCGCCGATCACAATGGACAACTCGACCACCGGACAGGCTCAATCTGTAAACCATCACCCCCACCGGACTTCATTTTTTACAGGGGGTGAATGTGGTGAATCATAACAGCATAATTCACACTGTTATCACACATGTTGTACCATGCCTCTGTAAGCTCGGCACATGAGCAGTTGCGCGGCTCTGCCCCTAGGGGGAGGTGTACTGGGAATGTACTGAAGTTTGTACTGGGCTCCACCCTTGGCTCCGCCCATGACTCCCCCCCCCTACTGGTTGTATAAAGCTTGGCAGTCGGAACCTGCCTGCCAGTTCATCTAGAGTTCATCTCGTCACAGGCAGGCTCTGTTGTAAGACGATTAAAACCACTGTTCACTTCTAACCACGTGTCGCATGAATTGATGGTCTCATCACATCTCATGGGCAATGTCACACCCACATACATGGGCATTACCCCACATCCCCTCCAAGTGAGGACATCCCGATATGGGCTCCCTGAGGGCTCCGCTCTTCAGGCCCCCTACACCTCTTTACAGGCAGTTTTTGCTACCTTGGGATACAGGGGCGAGGCTTTGCGCCCAGCTGTTAAGGTGTCCTTGGAGAGGGATCTACGGGAAGGGGGGATAGTGTTTTTGAGCATGTTGATTTACTACTGGGCAGCAAATATTGCAATGGCTTGGAAATCCGCGGTGGAGGAGCAGTCAGTTTAGGGGCGAATGGAGGTGGCCCTGTGTAAGGGGACCAGCTTGAGGGAACTATTATTGGCAACCCTTCCATTCTCACCCGTCAGATACTCCACAGGTCTGGGGGTGGTATCGGCACGGAGAGTTTGGAACCAGTGTTGGCAGCATTTTAGATTAAAAGACATGTCGCTGTGGGTGCCGATTTGCGACAATCAAAGGTTTGAGCTGGCGGGGCTGCGAGGTTCCTGTAGTGGCGGCAGGTGGGGATAGAATGCTTTCGGGATTTGTTCATGGGAGAGAAGTTTACAGACCTGGAGGGGCTGGATGGAGCGTATCATTTACCAAAGTGGAATAGGATTAGGAATCTGCAGGTCAGGGACTTCATTAGGAATGAGGTGGCATCATCTCTGATGCTGTCGCCCCCAGTGCTGCAGGATAAGCTTTCGTCTACGAATGAAATTGTGGAGGGCAGGGTTGCAGACATGTATGGGGATCTGATGAAGAGGGAGTGTGGAGGAGGTCAGGCTCAAGTGGGAGGAGGAGTTGGGAGGGGCGTTGGGGGCATAGCGTGGAGGTAAGCTCTGCGGAGGGTGAATGCGTCATCGTCATGTGATAAACTAAGTCTTATTCAATTTATGGTGGTGCATAGAACTCATTATGATGGTGACCAGGATGAGTCGGTTCTTTCTGGGAGTGGAGGATAGGTGTAGAGGGGCGGCAAACCGTATATATATGTTTTGGGCGTGTATGAGGTTCAGGGGGTTTTGGAAGGAATATTTGGACATAATGTCAAAGATAGTGGGCGGGATTCTCCGTAGCCCAACGCCGGAATTGGGAACGGCGACTGGGCGGAGAATGGCGCCAGACACTGAAATCACACCGGGTCGTCATGCACCGCCCCCTCCAATCCGGCGTCATCGTGGGCTACATGTGGTCTCAGCAGTCGTGAGGCTGGCGTGGCGCCTGCGGAGGGAGAGAGAAGTCATGCAGACAGTGTCCAGCACCGCCACACTAGGCCTAGATCCGTGTCGCTGGCCGGAGGGCATCTGCCAGGGCTGGGGGTAGTGGTGGGGGTGTGGTCAGTAGGTGGGCTGTGGGGCTGGGATGGACGGGGAGGCGGTCCAGCACAGCTGCTGCCATGTTTTACGGCGTGAACGGTGCGTGTGGATGTGGCGTGTAGGCCTACGCGCGGCTGCAGCCTGTCAGCACTGAGCATGTGCAGCATGGGACCCGGCAATTCTCCAACCATTTTCCGTGGGTGATTCACGCAGCGCCAGTGTTAGCCCCTCATCAGTAGTGGAATCGGTAAGGGTATTGCGCCGATTTGCTCGTCGTGAAACACTGCGGCTCCTCCATTCGCGTGGCACTTAGCCTCAGGAACAGAGAATCCAGCCCAGTATCTTTTTAGGGGCCATTTTTAGCGTGGCCACACCACCTACCCTGCACATCTTTTTCAGCTGTGGGGGTAAGACCCGGGTTCTCAACGCTGTGAGGCAGCAGTGCCAACCACTGCGCAACAATGCCGCCCTCGTAAAGGCTAAAATTTTGGGGGTAGAGCTAGCTCCGAGTCCGGAGGTGCCGATATTTGGAATGTCGAGGGATTAAGGAGTACAGGTGGGGCGAGAAGCCGACAACGTAGCCTTTGCAGGAGATGGAGTTTGTTTGTGTTGGCCGGACGCGGAGCAGCCAATGGCAGGGGAATGGGTGAGTGATTTGGCAGAGTTTCTGGGCTGGATTCTCCGCCCCACCGCGCCACTTTTCAGCCTCGACCAGCCGGCGGGATTCTCCATTATGCCGGCCGGTCAATGGGGTTTCCCATTGTGGCTCAGCCCCACACCGTCGGGAAACCCCCGGGCTCCGGCGGAGAATCCAGCCCCTGTATTTGGAAAAGGTGAACTTCGCCATTTGGGAAGGGGTTCACCTTGAGGTGGAGCTGTTTATCCATTTCTTTTTTTTAAATAAATTTAGAATATCCAATTATTTGTTTCAAAGTAAGAGGTAATTTAGCCTGGCCAATCCACCTACCCTGCACATCGCACAGGGACAGTGACCCAGAACCGGGATCGAACCTTGGATCTTGGCGCATTTATCCATTTCTTTCAGGGGTATTGAGTCATCAGTGTGTGTGGGGGGTTCATGGGATGTGGGCATCGCAGGCTGTGCCAGCATTTTTGCCCATTCCTACTTGCCCTTAAGGGGACAGTTAAGAATCAACCACGTTGCTGGGGTCTGGATTCACATGTAGGCCGGACCAGGTAAGGATGGCAGATTTCCTTCCCTAAAGGACATTAGTGAACCAGAAGAGTTTTTACAACAATTGACAAGGATTTAATGGTCATCATTCGACTTTTAATTCCAGATCTTCTTCTAATTGAATTAAAATCTGCATTGGTGGGATTTGAACCTGGGTCCCCAGAGCATTACTCTGGGTCTCTGGTTAACTAGACCAGTGACAATACCACTACACCACTCCTTCCCTGGGGGAGGTGCAACAAGGGTGGAGTTTGCCACGGTTGGCTTGTGTATTTTTGTGATTATATATATATTTAAAATACCTTCAATAAAGTGTTTTTCAAAAAAAACATACTTTGGATTTGTGGTTTACATTCCAAACTCCAGTCCACATTTTCCAAAAACTCTTGTGAATAGAGCTTCTACTCCAGTTTCATCAACGAATCCACTCTAGGTTTTACACCAACCCCTCTTCGGATTTCTTTGTTGTGACTGTTTTACACATTTGAGGTCCAGCCACCAATTCTCACAGATATTTCAATTCACGCTCCACAGGCTGCAATGCAATCGCACAAACCTGAGAATCACTTCAGATGTCTTTCTGGTCTCAACCTTCTTCTGAGCTCTGTCTGTTTTCACTGATCAGTCTTCTGTTCTCATACCTTTAACTTCAGACTAATTGAAAGTTACTTTTCATTTCTCTAGTTTCCTTAACTAGCTGTTGTTAGATAACCTTGACTCCATTGTATTTTTTTTCTTACAGCAAAGCTTTCTAATACTACTGCTTTTACAGAGTTGTGGGAGCTTTTCCCTCTCCAGCTATCTATCTACAAACTCCTGAAGCTTACAGATAAAACTATCCACATCATCCTCCAACCCATGGACCAGACCCACTGGTACAGCCAACCCAGGGCCCGCACCTTGCAGTGAGGCAAGTAGGCATCACAGAAGGGGTTGAACAAAGAAGAACAAAGAACAAAGAAAAATTACAGCACAGGAACAGGCCCTGCCCATTCATGTATCTGTCCAGATACATCTTAAATGATGCTATCGTGCCCGCCTCTACCACCTCCACCGGCAATGCGTTCCAGGCACCCACCACCCTCTGCGTAAAGAACTTTCTACGTATATCTCCCTGAAACTTTTCCCCTCTCGCCTTGAACTCGTGACCCCTAGTAATTGAGTCCCCCACTGGGAAAAAGCTTCTTGCTATCCACCCTGTCTATCCCTCTCATGATTTTGTAGACCTCAATGAGGTCCCCCTCAACCTCCATCTTTCTAATGAAAATAATTCTAATCTACTCAACCTCTCTTTATAGCTAGCACCCTCCATACCAGGCAACATCCTGGTGAACCTCCTCTGCACCTTCTCCAAAGCATCCACATCCTTTTGGTAAAGTGGCGACCAGAACTGTACGCTGTATTCCAAATGTGGCCTAACCAAAGTCCTATACAACTGTAACATGACCTGCAAACTCTTGTACTCAATACCCCTTCCAATGAAGGAAAGCATGCCGTATGCCTTCTTGACCACTCTATCAACCTGCGCAGCCACCTTCAGGGTACAATGGACCTGAACACCCAGATATCTCGGTACATCAATTTTCCCCTGGGCTTTTTCATTTACTGTATTGAATTGGATCTTCCAATTGTATGCGGGCCAAGGTGGCACATGTCATGGGAGGGGGCGGTCAGCCAGTGGGGTGCAGGGTTAAATGGGTGTCCATGCCACTTGCCAGCTTGCCATTTGCCAGTGGTGAACCTGGAGGTGATTAGAGCGTCCCGTGCACGCCAGCCCAGGCGCACACGTTGTTTGACCTCCTGTCCTGCACATGCTCACCCTCCCCCACATCTCCCTCATCAGACGAGAACTGGTGCTCATCCTCCTCCTCCAGCACATCATCCCTCTGCTTCGCGATGACGTGGAGGATGCAGCAGGCTACCATGATTTGAGAGAATCTCCTCGCGCTATACTGGACAGGGATGCTCCTCCAAGAGGTCAGGAACTATCAAGTGTGCCAGAATGAAGGGTCATGCACACTGCCTGGGGATCGGTCGCAGACATGCATGATGTACATCTCATGGTCACCCACCAGCTGCACGTTCAACGGTAGAACCCCTTTCGGCTTGTGAATATCAGCCCATCATGAGCCAGTGCTTGTAGGGCGACATGCATCCCATCGATCACTCCCTGGACCTGGGGCATGTTGCCGATGATTTGGATTTGTTTTATTGTCACCTGTACTGAGGTACAGTGAAAAGTATTGTTCTGCGTACAGTCCAGACAGATCATTCCATACATGAAAAAAAACATAGGTCATACATAAATACACAATGTAAATACATAGACACAGGCAGTGGGTGAGCAAACGGAGTGTGGTACTACTTAGAAGAGGAGATGTGAAGAGATCAGTTCAGTCCATAAGAGAGTCATTCAAGAGTCAGGTAACAGTGGTGAAGAAGCTATTTTTGAATCTGTTAGTCCGTGTTCTCAGACTTTTGTGTCTCCTGTCCGATGGAAGATGTTGGAAGAGAGAAAAACCTGGGTGGGAGGGGTCTTTGATTATGCTGCCCGCTTTCCCAAGGCAGCAGGAGATGTAAATAGAGTCAATGGATGGGTGGGCCTCGTGATACCCTACCGGCAGGCGGAGCCCACTTGGGTGGAGATGTCCGGGGTTGGTGGGTTAGGGGCACCCATATGACCGGTGTCACTCTGTGGAACCACAGGCCATGGAGGGCAGTCAGTGGGGTGTGTAGCAAGATGTCTGCCTTGCAGGCCGCGGCAATGGTAGTCTATGCCTGGACGCCAGAGTCCCGTAAGTGGTCACCCCAACCCCAGGTCCCATCCCTGATCATCCCTGTCACCCACCGCTGCCCCCCTCCCCTGTCAGGCACCCTCCACCATGCCCCCCCCCCCCCAGGCACCATGCCCCCCCTCCCTAGGCACCATGCCCCCCTTCCCCCAAGGCAGCCTTGCCAGTGGCAGGACTGGCAACCCATGGTCGTGCCTCTATGTCCTATCTCCTCTCCTTCATCAGCCACAACGCTTTTTTCTCAATTTTTAAATTCTCCAGTGAAACTCACCATCGGTAATTCATCCTGGAAGAGGTGGAGCATCGCAGAGGCCTTGGAGAATACTGGGTCAGGCCTGTTAATGATATGCCAATGGCATTTACTGTACATGCCGAGTAAAATGCATCGACACCGCTGTCATGGCACCAGAGCATTGCATTCTATCGGGTGCACGGTGCCAGCCACGACTTACACTTCCGGCACAATTCTCCACCCAATCACTTTTCCTTGATTCTGCCGTGGGCCAACGGAGAATCCCGCTCAAGATTACTATAGTAAGGTATAAAGACAAATAATGTAAGAAAACCATGGTAAGCAAACATCATGGACTGAATTTTAATTGGACTGAGGAGACAGGGCCGGAGTGTGGCATGCTGGCAATTTGCCGCGACCAGCCAGCATGTAGTTTGTCAGCTTGTTCCCACATCCGATGCACTTTCATGAAGGCTACTTCGAGAATTGATGGCAACAGTTAGGTCAATTAAAGTGTCTATGGATGGCACTTACCAGATGCTTCTGGAAGTTTCCATTTGAAAAACGAACCTTGCTGAGGTTGAGGGCCTGTCGAAAGGTGGAAGCAGCCTCCGATGAGCAAACTAGTGTCCCGTGATGCCTTGTTTAAGTCCCCTCTCTCCCGCCCTGCGATTACAAATGCACAAATAAACTTTTAAGACTGTAACCCACAGATTTTCGAGTGTTAAGGGGTCAGAGCAAAAAGGGCAAAATGGGTTTGAGGTTCACATCAGGCATGATATCACGCAGTGGGAGAAAGGTTGAATAGCTTTATCCCGTTCTTAAGTAAAAGTTTATAATACCAGCTGAAAATTGAGACAGATAAATAAATATATTTATTGTTAAACACATTGTTCATTGCTCCAAACAAAAAATAGGAGCGCAGTTTGATGGCTTCAACTCTTGTCCTGGCAACTGTTTTCATTACGTAGTAAAGTAAAAAGGAAATATATATTTAAAAGAAAAATAAATCCACATACCTATACATCAATCTGCAAAAGAATGTGTGAACCAACCTTTGATGGGAAGTCATTTCATTTCAGTTCATGGTTCCTTAAAGGAGAATGGTGTTCATGGAAAATAAAATTAGTTAAATCTTATTTTACGAGACAACCAGAAACGTTACTTGTCATTTTTGTCACAATGACAATAAATCTAAGATTTGATTTGACACATTTCAACGTGTATTTTGGATTAGAAAATAAATAAGTAATAACTTGATAAACCTTTGCTTTTGACAGCACCCTTTCAAATTGTTATCTGCAATAAAAGATAACTTACATTGGATAATAAGTAACAATTCAAGCCTACTTTTATACAAACATTGTGGGTTTATTATTTTAATCGCTTTTCACAAAGTAATGGGTCTGTTTCAAAGTCTTCTGATCAGTGTTCCATAGATTGAAAAATCACCAAACCAAATACAGAACAGGAAGGAAAACATGAGCAGACAGTAAAGTGCTGAAAAGTAGAAAAAGAGTTCTGTGTTTCACCAGTTATCAAAACAGAATGTTCCAAAAAAACCTGCTGCTATTTTATTTTATTAAAAATAAAGATCTGATGAAGATGACCGTGTAAATGACATAACCCTCTCTGTGAGCTTCCCCAAAATGTGTTGCTAATACTGAAGGCTTTGGTTCTCTACAACAGAAATAGTGGTCATTACAATGATGAGGTTTCCTGATAGGTCTTACTTAGCTTAATTAATTCAAGTTATAAATTCAGGAAGCCAAATGATCAATTAGTCTGTAATAATGCTAACACCTGTCTTTCGCCCCATGATCTAAGCTGAGGCTCATAAAAGCTGGATGAAACTGGTTTGCATCTCATAATTCTCTCAGCACAATTCCTTCATGCAATGTGTTTTGCTTAGGTTATTAAGAAATGAGGTAAAAATAACTAATCAAAAACAAAACAGATGGCCAACACATGCCTTGAAATGACTTCTCCTGTAGTGCTCACCATGGTAAACATTTTTTCTCTTGCTTCACATTCCACTCATGTTGTGCAGCTGCTGAGACTTTGTCGATCTATTGAACATCTCTCCTAAATGTTCTTTGTAAATGGAATAGTATGATATACTCTTTTAACTAAATGTTATTGGCAACAGTAGCGAAAGCAAACATCAGTCCACTGGTAAACTCAAAACCCGTTTAAACAAAAGTGTTTGACCAGTGCTCATGGGAATGCATTCTTTTCACAAGTGATGCTGTTAATATTTTTCTGTGACTATGAGTGTTGCTTTTAAACGGAACGCACTTTTAATATGTGGTTTATGGTCAAATATTAGGTCATCCTTGGGTATTCTTCCAGAACGTTTCAAGTTTGAGTCTGAGGTCTGTCTCTCACTTAAACTCACTTTTGACAGCTGGTGAGCTTTGACAGTCCTCAGTCAGACTGTTAAAGTATGAAGCAGAAATCAAGCTTTCTATCTTGGCAGAAACAAACAGTCATTGATATCCTCAAGCTTTCCTTACATAAAACCATGTCTGTTGCTAACTAATTCATAGAAGAAGTACAGCTTTCAGCCAGAAGTTTAATTCAAGGTGAGGGATACATGGTGGAGAATGACATCCAAGCAGAACTAAAAAAGGAAATATTTGGGCGGCATTCTGCGTTTGCCGATGCTGAAATTGTAAAACGTGATTGGGCTTGGAGAATAGGTTCTGACGGCAAAATCGCAGCGGGCGCCGATTTGATGCCATGTCGCAATTCTCCGTCACCTCGACAGCGGCGTCAATGATTACCAGAACGTACGTACAGTAAACACTGTTTGCAAGTCATTAATGGCCCCGATCCGGTATTCTCCAGTGCCTCTGGGATTCTACTCCTCCGATGGGCCAAGTTCCCGATGGTACGGTTCACTTGTGCTTTTTTTTAAATTGTGAAACCGGCATCGTGGCTCATGAATGAGAGAGAGAGAGAGGAGGTAGGACAGAGAGGAGCAACTGTGGGCTGCTGGCCAGATGCTGGCTGGGCAGGCTGTGGTGGGGGTGCTCGGGAAGGGGGGCTGATGAGGGAACAGGCTGAGCAGCCAGGGTGACACCCCCCCCCCACCACGGAACTGGGGCGGTGAAAAGTCCAACATTACCGTGGCCATCTTGCTGCACACCCACTGACCACCCACCTTGGCCCCTGGTTCTGCAGACACTGGCTGTATGAGTGCCCCCCTGCACCCACCCCCGCACCCCACCCTCGGCCAAACCTCCCCACCAACCCCCCCCAAATCGGCCGCCACCCACCCGCTGCCCACCCAGGACAATGCTCCTATGGGGGCCGCGGAGCTTACCACTGGCGAGGGCAGTGCAGCCGACAGTACCCAAATCATCAGGGATGGGCGCCAGGGCTGGAGGCCCCCAGGGTACCAGCCACCGATGGGGCTAGGGTTGCAGGGAAGGGGGAGGGACAGGTGGGGCAAAGCCCACCATGTAGCCCTTTGGACCTGATTGGGCACAGGTGTACACACCATGCTAACATGTCAGCCTTTCACCCCCTGCAGACAATGGATATTGGAATTCAACCAGCAATGGAGGCTTTCTTCCAAGTCGCTGCAGCCCTGGGGATGCCCTGAGGCTGCCCAGGCTGGAGCTGCTCGCAGAGGAGGAAGCTGCAGCAGCAGAGCATGCAGCAGTAGAGAGTGCCCCAGAGGAACAGGAGGCAGCCACCCAGGATGGAGAGCTAGCCGCCCAACAGGCCAAGGAGGAGCAGGTGCCAAGAAGGCACCGCTTGAGGCCTCGTGTATACAGGCACCACTTGTCATTCGAGGACCATGCCTTCGAAATCTCCGGCTGAGGAGAGACACTGTGTGGCATATCCGCCAGATCATGTTACACCTGGCTCCGCGGGGGTATGGGGGAGGACACGTGCTCCTGGTGGCCGTCAAGGTGACCATTGCGTTGAACTTTTACCCGATGGGCTAGTTCCAGGCGTTGAGTGGGGACCTCTAAGGGATCTCACAGATTGCACAGGTGCATTTGCACCGTCACGGTGGCCCTATATGCCCAGGTAGCTCAATACATCCATTTCAATGTGGACCGAGCCCACTAGGATGCCCAGACAGCTGGTTTCACCACCATCACCAGGATGCCCTGCATGGGTTAATCGACGGGATGCATGTTATTATCGAGCACCGGCAGATGACAGGCTGCTCTACACAAATCGAAAGGAGTTCCACAAGATAATGCAATGTCCGTTATGGCCCCCATCTGTAAAAACCATAAATTAATCTCGTCAACAGTAGAAGCCTCCTTTAAAATTTGGAGACAGGACAAAGGGGTTCTGACAGTGTGGGGACTCCTACGTGGACAGCAGAGTGGTGACGCTGGGAAACTAGCAGAATAGTTCCAACTCCCGAAAGAGAATGATCTTCGATACCTGCAACTGAACTGCTGTTCATAGACTATAGCACTGCCTTCAACACCATTATCCCAACAAGACTAATAACCAAACTCTGCAATCTTGGACTTAACCCCTCCCTGTGCAGCTGGGTCCTTGACTTCCTCACCAACAGACCACAATCTGTCAGGATAGGTAACAGCGCCTCTTCCACAATAGTCCTCAACACCAGGGCCCGCAAGTATGTGTGCTCAGTACCCTACTGTACTCTCTATACACACACGACTGTGTGGCAAGATTTAACTCCAATTCCATCCATAAGTTTGTGATGATATGACTATGGTGGGTTGTATCTCAAACAACGATGAATCAGACTACAGAAGGGAGATAAATCACTTGGTTACATGATGTACCGAAAACAAACCCTCTCTTAAGCTTGGAAAGACCAAGGAACTGATCATCGATTTCAGGAAGTGTAGCACGACACACACACCGTCTACATTGTCATGTGAGAGTACCTTTAAGAAATGGGTGTTTTTTAATAGAATAACTGTAGTGGGTGTACCTTTAAGAAATGGGTGTTTAGTACTGCAGTGATGTTAGAGTGTGGGTAGAGCTGGGCTGTCTGTCAGCTTCTACTTACGCTTTGGGCTTGCAGCTACAGAGTGTGTTTTAGTTTTGGAGATGCTGCAGTCACAGCAAGATGTGTATGAATCTTTGCAAGCTTATGAATGTCCATTTGGTGATTTCAACGTGGTAACTGTTCTCAGTAGTGAAGTTAAACCTGACGTCTTTCTGTACAAAGGGTTACTTTTTGTCTTATGGATGTTAAAAGGAAAGTTTAAGGAGTACTTAGAGTGTTGCATTCTTTGGGGATTGTATTTGAATTGATGGTTGCTAAGATGTTCACTGTATGTTTTAAAAAGGTTAACTTGAGTTCATAGAATAAACGTTGTTTTGTTTAAAAAAATACTTTTAGATTTTCTGCTGCACCACACCTGTAGAGTGGGCCATGTGCTCCCCATAGCCACAATCTATTAAAAGTTGTGGGTCAGGTGAACTCCATGATACACTTTGGGGTTCTCTAAACCCTGGCCCATAACAACATCAATGGCTCCAAATTGGAGATGGTTGATAGCTTTAAGTTCCCTGGGGGTCACCATCACCAACAGACTGTCCTGGTCCACTCACGTTGATGTAACAGTCAAGTAAGCCCTACAACGTCTCTACTTGCTACGGAAGCTACAGAAATTTGGCATGCCTGCATCGATCCTCACAGAGAGCATCGTATCTGGCTGCATCACAATGTGGTATGGCAACTGCTCAGCCCAAGATCTCAAGAAACTGCAGAGTGTGGTGAATTCAGCCCAATGCATCACATAAGCTTGCATCACATTGATTCTGTCTACACCTCCCGCTAACTCAGGATAGCAGACAGCATTGTCAGAGACCCCTCCCACCCAGGCATTGCCTTCTTCCAGACTCTTCCATCAGGCAGAAGTTACAGAAGTCTGAAGTCCTGCTCATCCAGACATAGGAACAACTCCTTCCCCAAGACTCCTCAGCGACACCCCCTTGGACTGATCTGTTCCCTGTAAGAACACTATTCATGACAAATAGTAGGAGGAGCTGGACATGGAGATGGGGAGGACTCTTGGGTGAACCACACGTCCTCATGCGCAGGGATTAGCCTAACACAGCTAAAGGCAGCACCCAGGCTCATTTGACCAGAACACGCCTGGATGCGGAAGACAAATGTGAACGGTGCCAAGGAGGCCTGGCCAAACACCCCCACATGTTCTGGGCCTGCCCCAAACTTGTCAGGTACTGGACCGCTTTTTTTGAAGCCATGTCCAGGGTTGTGGGAGTGAGGGGGGAGCCACACGCGCTGGTGGCAGTGTTTGGGGTGCCAGAACAGCCAGAGCTCATCGGGGGAGATGGGCCGATGCCCTAGCCTTTGGCTTCGTGATCATTCGCTGTAGACTCCTGCTTGGCTGGTGATCAGCAGCGCCACCGAAGGCTGCAGACTGGCTGTATGACGGCGGAATTACTCAAATCGGAGAAAATAAAATTTGCCATCAAAGGATCGGAAAAAGGCTTCCACAACACATGGAAGCAATTCACCAGTCTCTTCCAGGACCTGTTTGTGACCAGCAACTAACTGGGGGGGGGGGGGGGGGGGGGGGAGGGGGGGAGAACAGGGAGGGAGAGGAGGAGGAGGGGACAAGACAGCGGAAACAAAAGAGGTGGGGGGGAGGGAGGGAAGGGAGCAGAGGAGGCAACATCCATAGGGCAAGGAAAGCAAGTACAGAGGGACTGAAAGGTACTGAGGGGGGAAGGAAAACCCATTGATGCTGCCATAGCAACTAGATTACGCCTTTGTGGCCTCAAACACATCCCTGGTATATTTTACAACATGGGGAAACACGTATATAGTTAATAATATGGTCGCTCTATCCGACGACCTGGAGTTTAACGTTAACATGCCTCGTGTTTCTGATAATGTTCCCAGTGCGTTCTTACCCTTTTCTCTTGTACTATAAATGAAAATTAAAATCATTAAAATTATTTTTTTTAAATTAAGTTTCTCATATAATCAAATATAAAATACGTATCAAATAAAACACATCTTTAAGATTAATTCGAAGGAACTGAATTGCTCTCGGCTCAAGCTTGTAAGTATCTTGTGGGATCTGGTGTTGATCTGTTCAACTAACGATGTTTCTTCTCCTCATTTTCAACCGATGATTGCAGCCTGTGACAATTAGCTGTCATTGATATGCCTGTCACCACTTCATGCTGACAAAACATTACTCTGGTATGATATTCATTGAGTAAAGTTCGGAGCCTAGTGTCATTTATTTATTAATTCCAAACACATTATCTGCTGAAATGTCTGCACTGTACAAAAGTGAATGTTTCGGTCATATTTAATGTATTAACATGTGTTCTACTAGGAATATTGCTTGAATTTTTATGCAATAACCGTGATGGAGATTTGGAGAGTTATTTTCCAGGTTTTTTTTTCAAAGTGTTGGTGCAGCCGAGAAAAGCGTTGTATTGCTCACTGGCTACACTGGCAGCTTCTTTCAACATATTTTCAAACATTTTGTAGGAACAATTGCTGGAGGCGTTGCCCACGCCACCACACTGGCAGGGTAGAGCCAGAAAAAGCCGGTAATGACAGGAATCCAATCACTGATAAAAAAGGACTCCTCATACTTAGGAGTTGGTTCCCCGGTCCCCCGGCCTCGTGTTTCTCAGCCGTGGGCCGATCCCTGGCGGCAGGATTCTGTCTTCCCGCCGCTTGTCAATGGCGTTTCCCATTGTAACCATCAACCGGGAAACCCACAAACGGAGATGCGCTGCCGAAGGGAACAGTGAATCGCAAAGGCAGGAGAATTCTAGCATTTGTTTTTCCGACCACCTGATGAATTTCCTATCCATTGTTTACTGTGGACGCCAGAAAGAATGAAGAATTGAATGGAGACAAAAAACAGTGATGATAGCGACCATGCAGGAGAGGCATACAGAGTGGAAGGGGTTGGCTGAATGAGAGGGAAACAAAGACAAAAGCAAATTGACAATGATCTATAGGAAAGGAAAATAGAGGGAGACAGTTAAAGAGGAGAGGGACATTTATTTTCTAATGTTGTTCAGCGAGTAGAGTATGCCTCATAAGATCAACTGTGTTATATAAAAACATATTGTGCCTTTCAGGGCATATCATTCCAATCATTAAAATCACCAATGTTTCTGACTTGCTGGGAGAAATTTTCCCAAAATTACACAGAGGGCTGCATCAGGCGAGAAAAGCTGTGTGACGTTTACTGGCTTCACAGGTCCAGCCGGACAATTTCAGTAGGCTGGCGAGGAACATACAGTCGGCTGGAGGTGTGGTGCCTAAACATGCCAGCAATGATGTGATTCTGAGATCTGGGCGTCATTTGTAAAGGTTATCCCAGTTTCAAAGGCCCCCCTTCCCACCACGGATATCAGGAACGTCCAAGAAGATTGGGGTCTCCCCCCCCTTTCCCCCTGGAGATTGTATCTCCGAACAGACACCGGACTCCCGGCAAAGAAGGGGAACATCCCCCCAATCCCTCACCACTCAAAGGTCGGGGCATTTCCCAGGTGGTGAGGGACATCCCTGGCACTGTCAAGCTGACACTTTTCCACCTGGTTGGCACTGCCAAGGCGTGCCCTCTGGGGAACGCCATTGGAGGATTTCTTTATGTGTCTGGGGGGGAGGGTGGGTCCCAATCGTGGGAGGAATACTGTTGTGTATGCATTGGGGTGGGAGGGGGTCAGAGACTGTTAGGTGGCTGCGGGCAGTGCCGGTGTCTGGGAGGGGAGGCAGTGCTAGTGTGGAGGGGGGACTGCCCAATGCGGTGGAAGGTTGGTTCATGCCAATGTTTGCATGGTCTGGGGAAATGGTGTGGGGAATTTTCCGGGTTCATTTTCAAAGTGGTAAGTCAGCCGAGAAGGGCGGTGTGTAACTCATGGGTTCTATACTAACTTCCCACATCCCCGGTGGTTCTCGTTTGTGAAAACCAATAGTGATTCACACTGGTGTGACGTCATACCAACTAGGTGGGAGATAAGGGATGGGAGGATGTTACGGTATCAAGCCGGTAAGTATATGTAAATGCATTAATAATTATGGTAATCAGGTTCACACCCAGAACACATCACTGGCGCGGGTGTTGGGGTTGGGGGGGGGGAGAGAGAGAGAGAGAGAGAGAGAGAGAGAGAGAGAGAGATCTCAAACTGAGATCTTGTCGCCGCAAATCCCTAATTGGCCCTCTCGCAAACTTTAGTGGCCATAACAGGATTGGCAGCCGCTGTGAATGGGTAAGACAGTTACATTTTTAGCCCAGCAAAAGGACATTAGACCCAAATACCTCAAGCCTTTTTCAGTAATCAGCTCACCTGCACAGACACTTAAACATTTTCTTCTACAGCAATACATATAATTACCTCTTGAATTATCTGTTTCAAAACTCTTCCCTGGTAACCCATTCAAATTCTTTGAATTGCAGGATGTTAAAGCATGAGGCAGCTTCATCTCTACTTAGGCAATTTATTGAAATTTATGGACAAATTCCAAAATCAAATCCTTAAAGTCAACATGACAATGTGGTTTTTATTAAAGTTAATGCTATTGCTAATAGTTTAAGTTTCAAAAGACCGATGTGGAGGCTAAATTGATTCATAAGCATTAATTAAAAATTAAAATTGATAGGCAGGTGAAATATTTTATTAAAAATGCATTTTAAGTGCCTGCTGTATTGGAGTCATGGAGGTCTACAGCACACAAAAGGTCCTTCGGCCCATCGCATCTGCACTGGTCAAAAACTACCACCTAACTATTCTAATCCCATTTTCCAGCACTGGGCCTTGTATGCCTTAGCATCGTAAGTGCACATCTAATTACTTTTTTAAAAATTTATTCCGGTTTTTCATATATCACTGCAAGCTTTACATGACCAAAACATGTATTTATAACAATTTACATAAATTGTGGTTCAGGCAATAATTTGCCAGTACCTGTCTCTTGCGGTTATCTTCTCTTCTGCCTGTCCCGGGACCAATTAACGTTGAATAGCATTCCCAGCTTCGCCGGGCCGAGCGCCAGGAAGCTCACGGTTGTTCCCACTCGCTACCACATTGAGAAATCTTTCCAGAGAATCGCGCCTCTTTGCTCCTATGTCCTGCCATTCATCATGAATTCCCTTGCCTTGATTGTCCTGCCCAAGTGCATTGCCTCACACTTATCCAAGTTGATTTCCATTTACCACTGATCAGTCTAACTGACCAACCCATCTATATCCTCCATTCATGACTCCTCAGATAATGAAGCAGTCCATGTCCAAATGCAGCAAGACCTGGATAATATCCAGGCTTGGGCTGACAAGTTACATTCGTGCCACAGAAGCGGCAATGGCCATCGCCTATAAGAGAGGATCTAACCTTCGCCCCTTAACATTCAATGGAATTACCACCGCTGAATCACCCACAATTAATATCCTGGGGTTACCATTGATCAGAACCTGAACTGGACTAGCCATATTAATACTGTGACTACCAGGGTTGGTCAAAAGCTTGAATTCTATGGCGAGTAATTCACCACCTGACCCCCTCCAAAGCCTGTCTGCCATCTACAAGGCATATGTCTTGAGTGTAATGGAGACCCCCTCCCCCCCAAGGGACCCCTTTAATAGGGAGACCCCTAGGAATCTCTGTAATGGGAAATTCCCCGGTGACTTCCTAATTAAAGGGACCCTCCACAGTGACCTCCTGACTAAAGGACCCAACATAGACCCTCCTCCCACAGAACCACCCCACCCCCCCCCCCCCCTTTCCCCCCAGAAAAGAGACCCATGTTTGGAAGCAAGAGAGCAGTCCAGACAAGGGCAGTGATGAACAATTACAGTTGTAGCACTTACCTGGAAGTTCCATATGTCCATTCCTGGAAGGAGAACAGTTGTGACCTATATCTACACCCCTCAGATCCATTAGCTGCAAGCCTTCATTCCTTTCTAGTGAGTTGCGATCAACAGCTTCTGCAGCCTTGATTCAGTCATCTCCCCTCATGGATCAGTGACTCTAAGTGGTGAAATCCCAATACTTACAAACATCAAGGAGATGTAAGTTCATTCCAATCCACTCAAGTTATGTGATTGGAGTGCACTTACCTGTCTTTGATGTGGTCAATGTTTGTTTTCAAGTATTTTGAAAAATGTGAATAAAAAGTTATTTTGACTTTTGCTTTCTGTTATATAAACATCAAAATGTATGTTAAACTGATATGGAATCATAGAATAGAATCATACAATCTCTACAGTATAGAAAGAGCCTATTCGGCCCATTGAATCTGCACTGACCATTTGAAAGACCAACCTGCATAGGCCCAATCCCCTGCCTTGTAACCTCACCTTGAGGAGCAAT
The DNA here is from genome assembly GCF_902713615.1 of Scyliorhinus canicula. Classification (NCBI taxonomy): domain Eukaryota; kingdom Metazoa; phylum Chordata; class Chondrichthyes; order Carcharhiniformes; family Scyliorhinidae; genus Scyliorhinus; species Scyliorhinus canicula. The sequence continues at coordinate 134,342,546 of NC_052151.1, read as the reverse complement.
TTAGCATGTTCAACCCAACTAACCTGCACATCTTTGTACTGTGGGAGGAAACCCGAGCACCCAGAGGAAACCCACACAGACAAGGGGAGAAAGTGCAAACTCCACACAGTCACTCAAGGTGGGAATCGTACCTGGGTCCCTGACACTGTGAGGCAGCAGTGCTAACAACTGTGCCATTGTGCTGCCAGGATATTGGGAAGAGAGGGAAAAGAGAGCGAGTGTAAATGGAAGTGCGTGCTTGTGTATGTGCGAGAAAGAGAGAGAGAGAGATAGAGAGTCATCCTGGCAAAACCTATGATTTATTTATTCTCATCAATTCAGTACTAAAGCAGGATGTTCTGCAAGAATTGACTGGTAAATTTTTGTTTTGTGAAATCTAAATCAACAGATATTAGTACCTGTCGTCCTTGTCATTGTTTTCATATTTTACACTTAATTCCCTAGCGAACAATGTAAACAGCAATCTAAACTTAACTCATGATACTGGAGGAAAATCCCATCCAGGATGCTTAAAGTAAAATGCCATTTTTTTCACCGATCATTGGTAGTGTCAGTCGGTAACCATATGTCAGGTCCTGGGCTATGTTGAGAAATGTTATTGAGCTTTTTTTGATCCCATACATGTCCACTGACACCAAGGAAATGGACCTTTAAGCAAAGACTTCCAAAATTGTGAGTTCCAGGTCCTCTGTTCTGGTGAGGAGAGTTGCTCTTACTTTCTAACCTACTGCTGCAAATAAGTGCATTTTGAATAGCACAATCAAGTTCAGCAAAAGACTGCTAATGTGCAGTGGATGGAGACGATGATGTATCTCTGTATGTAGCATCATTAAATGACTGGGGTTGTAGCCTCGGCAAATTTCTTTGTCAGTTGCCACTTCCTCTCGTTCCTCTTCACTTGTAATGATTGTTTCACAAAATGCTCCATCCTAAACTCACGATTTGAAAGTCACCTGGTGCTAGTATCTGTGATATTATTTACACCGGCTGAAGTAAGAGATTCAGACAGCAGAAAAATTAATCCTGCTTTCCATTATCAGGTGGCATAATATCTTGGGGAAACTCTGGCCAGGATGTTACATGCACAAGTACATAAGACCATAAGAAAAAATACTGGAAAGCCTCAGCAGGACTGACAGCATCTGTCAGGAGAGAAAAGAGCTAACGTTTCGAGTCTGGAGGACCCTTGAGGGACTAGCCTTTGAGGGTCCTCTGGACTCGAAACGTTAGCTCTTTTCTCTCCCAACAGATGCTGCCAGACCTGCTGAGATTTTCCAGCATTTTCTCTTTTTGTTTCAGATTCCAGCACCCGCAGTAATTTGCTTTTATTAAGACCATAAGAAGTAGGAGCGGGGGTAGCCCGCAGTGGGCCTCATAGTGCCTGAACAGGAGGGCCCCACCCCACTCCCCAAAGCTGAGAGGGAGGTGGTGCAAGGGTTCACCAGGCATTCTCCCTATGTGGCAGAGGGCTCAATACTGCTGGTAAAATGCCAGCTGCTGAAGCAAGATGCCCTTCATTGGCCACTGAAATGGCACAACTGGTTCTGAGCAGGAGAGAACTCTACCTTCCCCACCCCTGGCAAAATGCTATGACAGCGGGAAGATGAAAGGCTGTTACCCCACCTCCAGCATTCCCTCACAACTCCTTCAGGCCCCATAAAATTAAGGCCAATGTTTGCAACTGTGAATGTATGTACTTTAGCAGTCCTAAAAGTTCCTTTCTCATTTGACCCCAAGTTCTGGTAGATTATTTACTCTTTCTGATCAATCCCTCTGGATTGCCATTCAGTAAGATCATGGCTGATCTGATTGTAACCTCAACGCCGTTTTCCTGCCCGAACCTTAAAGTAGTCACCTTCCTTTGCTGCATGCTTTGCAGTAGACCTTTCAGTGAATTGAAGAGGTCTTCAAACATTTCTATTTCTAGACAACTCTAGCAGCCTTTTCAGCTAATCACTGTCCTTCTTCTGAAAGCCATGGCAAGAAAGTTCTTGTTTAATTGCAAGCAATGCCATTCATTGAGTGTTGCTACCTCACTGTACATCTTTCTCCCACTGCCTTTCCCCTCAAACATGCTGCTGGCTAGGCTCCCTGTACTTGATCTTCATAATCACCTGAAGAAGGAGCCGTGCTCCGAAAGCTCGTGTTTGAAACAAACCTGTTGGACTTTAACCTGGTGTTGTAAGACTTCTTACCTTGATCTTCATAAGCAGAAAGCACATTTCACTGAGGACAGTTAGCATTACAAAAATTCAGTAATGTCATCTCTGTTTGCTATTGCCGACCTGCCTGTGCCGCAGATTGGCACAGTCAACTCTGGCAACTTCGCAGTGAGCAGGGTTTATAAATAATATATCCATCAAAATTCCTGCAGTTCAAGTAGCTAACTTCCTTGGAGCCAAAAACTCTTCACACTGATGTAAAAATGACAGTCAAATTGCAGTTTTATTGAGCTTAACTCCATAATTTTCCATTTGAAGGGGGATGTGAGACAGAAATTGTTAATGCAGAGTAAGAAATAAGGTCTCTGACCTTACTTTAAAACAAATTAGTTTTTATTCCCACCATAACAGCAGCCCAAGTGGAATTGAAAGATGTTTTTGGTGCAAGAATGTTTTTCCGTGACAACCTTGTGTAATGTCAAGGAATGGCGGGATTCTCCCCTACCCGGCGGGGTGGGCCGTACCAGCGCTGAGGAGTCACTCCGGCGTCGGGGCGGCGGGGCGGGATTCATGCTGCCCCCCCCCCCCGGCGATTCTCTGACCCGGCGGGGGCTCGAAGAATCCCACCCCCTGGAACTGAAAGATCAAAAGTCAACTGACACATTCCATGCAATAAAAGGCCTCTAAAAACAGCAACTTTGAAAACAGAAAAGAGCAGCTTTACTTTCAGATTTGTGGTTTAGGCAGATTTATGAATATTGCTACATGGGTTATATTAATGGCTGCTGCAGTCTTTTTTTTAGAATGAGGAAAAGCAGCTACTGTGGACACTTGGGGAGTTTATTTAATACGTTCTCACCCAGTGTGAATATCACAGGGCATGGGGTAAAGATCAGATCAAGTCCATTGCCATCTGGCGACACTTTATCTATGCTGACTTTGATGTTGGCAAGGCTCCCAGGAGATAATGTCATTGTTATCACAATGGGCGGCATACTGGCGCAGTTCAGTCTCACTGCACCAGGGACCCGGGTTCAAGTCCAACCTTGGGTGACTGTGTGGAGTTTGCACTTTTTCTCCGAGTCTGCGTGGGTTTCCTCCGAGTGCTTCAGTTTCCTCCACAGTCCAAAGAGGTGCAGGTTAGGTGGATTGGCCATGCTAAATTGCCCCTTTGTGTTCAAAGATTAGGTGAGGTTGTGGGGATAGGGCAAGTGTGGGCCCTATCCACCGCTAGATAGGGGGCGCGATTCTCCGATCACGGGACAGAGTGGCCGTGCCGTTGTGAACGTCGTCGCGTTTCACGGAGGCGCGAAACAGGCGCGGGCACTAGCGATTATGGCCCCCACAGGGGGTCAGCACGGCACTGGAGCGGTTCACGCCGCTCCAGCCTCACTTCCTTGCGCACACTGGGGACGGCGCCAACCTGTGCATACGCAGCGGCTTTACGGAATGCGCCGGCCCCGATACAACATGGTGCAGGGGTTCTGGGGCTGGACGCGCAACAATGTAGGCCGGGCGGGGGGGGGGGGGGGGGGGGGGGAGTTGGCCCTCGATCGGTGACCCCGATTGCGGGCCAGACCCCATCGGAGGCCCCCCCGGAGATGGGCCAGAGAATCGGCGGCCTGACCTCGTACAATGGCTTGCGACCGGCGCCGCGCCAAACGTGCCGGCGCAAATGGCATGGTTGCGGCGATTCTCCGGCCCGGTGCAGGGCTGGGAAAACCGCGCCCAGGGTGCTCTTTCAGATGGTCAGTGCAGATTTGATGGGCCAAATAGCCTTCTTCTGTACTGTAGGGATTCTATTATAATTCTATGAACATGATTTTAACAATGACTCAAGGGGAGTCTGGCCTACTGTTAATGTCCTTGCATGATGCAATGGGAGTGATCTGAAGTGGATTGCTTAGAGGAATAGGAAGAAAATATTGGGGCTCTCTTGTCCCAACACCACCACATGTTTGGGAGCCCATCACCCTTGCAACTGCTTAGCTTATGCTCTCATTACCCTTACGTCACGTGGCTGCCAATTCCTGCATCATTTCCTGTTTCCAACTACGATCTGGAGAGTGAACCTGTCCAGCTACAGAGTGGATTCTGGGAATATTTATGTAAATAATACCCAGCCACGAAGGTCAACTGGCCATCACATTCATCTGGCCTGCCCTGCAGTCCTCCCACTTTAAAATCAGGACCTCTGAATCTAGGCACCCACATGACAAACATGAAGTGCTGGAGGATGGTTGTCATCTGTGGAATGGTATCTCAGCATGAGTCGGCATTTTCAGGAAAGGTGGGGGATAGCAGCGAAAGCGTTAAAAATGGTTGAAAAAAGAAGTTAAATTTAGCTATTTAGTCTATCCAACCATTCCTTGGATCTTGAACAGGATTATGTCACTGGCGACCGAAGAAAATGTCTGGTATTGACATAGATTTCATTCTTTACCCACTCTAGTTGCAGCCTCCACTGGGGAATCTATCCAAGACATTGTTCTCTTTTTAAAAAGCATAAAGGATATAAGTCAGAAAGAGTTATCATCATACTGAGAATGTGGCTTTTTTTTGGAGCAAATGTTTACTACTCCATGCAGGCTCATAGTGCTTCAGGAGTTGTGGGTATTATGTTGGTCAGAATGTTTAGAATTTGTTCAAAGTCTGGCCTGCACTAGATCCTCAGAGTTCTGAACTAATTGCATCATATTACTAGATTCAATAACACTTAGGACTAAACAGCATCTCTTCACCCTGCACCCCCACCACTCCCTACACCCATTTCCCCCCCAATCATCCCCACCAATCTCTGCATTCATTTCCCACCTCAACAACCAAATCCCCCCCCCCCCCCCCCCCCACCCACACACACACACACACACACACACACACACAGGACAAAACAAAAGCCAAAACACTCACCTTATGCTGGGACCTATGGAGAGTCCCAATGTTTTCTTTCTATTCCTCTGAGCAATCCACTTCAGATCACTCCCACTGCATCAAGACGTCCACCGAGGACACCACCATGCGGTGTTGGCCTGGTTGGCACCACTTCCTGCTCCTGCACACAGTTGGACTCCTCCAACTGCACCTGCAGGTACTGGACGCTCGCCGACAACCCCTCATGTACTACTTGGCTCTGCGACTGCATCTCCACATTCAATTGGACTGTCCATTCCAGAAGCCCGAAACCCATCTGGGCAGCAGCTAGTTTCTGGGGTCAGCTTGCCATCTGACCACCCGCCCCTTCTCGGGTGTTCTTACCTCCACCTGATGTGCTGGAGCAGCTGTGAGGTGAGCACCAAATAGTGGCCCAGGAGCCTCTTTACTGAAGTGCCCAACCGAGGCGAATGTCTCTGGGATGGTGGAGGGTGTTGGAGAAAGCTATGATGGGAAATCAGTGTCATCCCTGGAATCGAGCTCTGGATGTCCTGGGTCTCATGCTGAGGGCTGCCATCCATACTGCTCTCCTCATCGCTGGTCAGCACATGGTGCGGGCTCAGGCCGTGGCATTGGCTGGGGCAAGGGACATCAGATGGACCGCCCCATCACCAGCAGGTCCTGCAAGACACAAGACAAGAAGCACGATTAGACCATGGGCAGGGGGATGGGGGAGGAGTGAGGGTGAAGATGGTGTGGGGTGAGGGTGGGAGTGAAGGTGGAGATAAGGGTGAGAGTGATGGTGAGGTTGTGGTGAGGATTGGGGTGAATGTCGTGTGGGGTTGGGGGTCAAGGTGGTGTGGGGGTCAGGGTGTGGGGGTCAGGCGGTGTTCAGGGGGATTGAGACACGTGGCATAGGGAACCACAACTCAGCGGAGGCTCACTTCCTGGTCCGCGGCCAATCTCCACCCCGGCGGCTTCCCTTTCCTCCGGGCCGCCGACCATGTCCAGTGAGCTCTGCTTATGCACGGTGAGGGGCCGCAGGTCATGTGGTGCCCCTTCGGTCTTCTCCCGCTCCCGGCGGTTGTGCACAGCCTTCTCCTGGGGGGTGGGGGGCAAACACAAGCAATGACACTGTTAGATGTTCCGACACATGCACCTCAGGGATTGGGTAGATAATGACATCAGTGGCCAAGCACCCAACCATGGTGGCTGGCATGGTTGCTGGCATGTGGGGGAGGATGGAGGTTCGGCCACCCCCGCGGGGGGGAGGGGGGGGGGGGAACCGGGTTACGGATGTGTGGGGGGCAGGGTTAGTGTCAGGGGTACAGCGCTGCCGACTCACTCTGGCCACCCTGAGGAGGTTGTGCAGTTTCTTCCTGCACTGGATGCCAGTCCGGACGACGTTGCCCACGGCGTTGACCGCATCTGCCACCTGCGCGCAGGCACAGCGAACGGCGGCACCTGGTGGCCTTCCTCCCGGGCCGGGGTACAGGATCATCCGCCTCTCCTCCATGGCGTCCAGGAGGGTGTCCAGCTCAGCGTCCCTGAACCGTGGAGCTGTTCTCCTTCCAGCCATCTTGTTGGCTGGGATGGTGTGTGCGGGGAATGGATTGTTTAAGTGCGACAGGGGCGTATGAACCTCATGTGCGACAATCGCGGACCCTGTGACTCTGACGCCGTTTGGCATGGAACCGGTTATATTCCACATGGCGATGGTGCTAGCCCATTTAGAGGTGCTGAATCGGTGCAGCTGCTGCGCTGTTTTTGCTATTGTAAAACACCACTGTCCCCACGCCGGAGTCAGCACTTAGTCTCAGAAACAGAGAATCCAGCCCCCTGTCTCCCTCACTCTCTCCCTGTAAATATTGGCACCATATTCTTTGGGGATGCAACATTTCTTGTCTTTTCTCATGACAGGTATCAAATTCTTCCCAGAACATGTATGAAAATTAATACTTTCATCTTCTCACACTTTTACTTTTGTCGTTGAAGCTACCATAAACAATTCAAGCTGTTGTTTGAAGCATTCCAATTTCCTGCAAAACCTGCAGCTATTTCACATCTAAGTAGAATTTGCAATGTTTCTTTTTCCCCTCTTATTTTTACAAGACAAAGCTCGTTTGTTACCTTTTGTGATTCCTCACTCTTTCTTAATTCATTCATGACTTTGATCCCACTTCTGATGTAAATTAATGTTCTTTTAACTTGATTCATGATTCTTTGTCATCTAAGATTAAGGAAAATGAATCGCTTTTTCAAATAATGTCAAGTACAACCTCTGTGAACAAATTTCAGGGCCAGACTGTCCAGACCATTCTGCCGTCTGCCAGTTATTAACAGTTGCAACACTGGATTATGATTGCATATAAAATTGTTTTTCACTTAAGTTCATTTGTGTCACTGGCAATTGTCATATTGGCAAAAATGGAAAAGTGTAAACCATCAACATTTAATTCTTCATTAATAATAGTGAACTCCTCCTCGAATGGCACTCTTTTGCTATGACTTAATGGCTACACAAAAATCTTGCCTCTGTGCCAGAGGCTCGTTGTTTTTGAGAGTGACTGGTCTTGGCATCAAGGCAGTATTAAATTGAGTGTGGCATCAAGGAACCCCAGCAAAATTGAAGTGAATGGAAATCAGTATAAAATGTCACTACTGGTTAGCACAAAGGTTATGATTAATAGAGGCCAATTATCTACATTCCAGGACAACACTGAAGGACTTCCTCAGGGTAGTGCGGTGGTCCAATCATCTTCAGCTGCTTCATCAATTAACTTCCCTCCATCAAAAGGTCACAAGTGGGGATATTCACTAATGATTTCACAATGTTTAATACCATTTGCAATTCTTCACATACTGAAGCAATCTGTATCCATTTGCAGTAAGACCTGGATAGTATTCGGGTGTGGGATGATAAATGGCAAGTAATATTCACAGGCAATGACCATCTCCAACAAGAGAGATCTAACCATCTACCTTTGACATTCAATAGCATTAGAATTACGAATGCCCCACTATCAGAATTCTGAGGATTACCATTAACCAGAAACTGAACTAGACTAGTCATATAAATGCTGTGGCTGCAAGATCGGGTCAGAGGCTGGGAATTCTGCAATGATCAACTCACCTACTGACTCCTCAGAGGCTGTCCATCACAAGATACAAGTCAGGAGCATGAGGGAATACTCTCATTTGCCTGGATGAGTGCGGCTCCAACAGCAATCAAGGAACACAACATTATCGAGGAGAAAGCCACCTTCTTGATCAGAACTCAATCCACCAAATGAAACATTCACTCCCTCCACCACTGGTATAAAATGACAGCAGTATGTACCACCTACAAGATGCACTGCAGCAACACACCAACAATCAACAACCTTTTCCAAACCACGCAGTACAAGGGCTGCAGGTGCATTGGGAACATCACCACCAGCAAATTCTCCTCCAGGCCACACGCCATCCAGACTTGAAACTATATCACGTTCCTTCGCTTTTGCTGGGTATAAATCCTGGGATTTCCTTCCGAATAGCTCTTATGATATACCTACACCAGATGAACTGCAGTGGTTTAAGCATGCAGCTCACCACCACCTTCTCAAGGGCAATGAGGGATGGGCAACTAATGCTGGTGTTATCAGCGATGTGCACATCCCATGAAAGAAAATAAATGCTTTGAAACATCATGAGGTTGTGGAAAGTGCTACATAAATGTCACTTCTTTCCTTTTTTGCTTTCACTCACGAGCATGAGTTCATGTTGGGCTCTGACCGATATCATTCTTCCAATTTTGGACAAAAATGGACACTTTCAAAAATAAAGAGGCTCTATAAATGCTCATTCTATATAATTATAGTGTATGTGTATGCAGGGAACCTTCTAACTACAATGTTTGAGGGGTTTTTTGACAACTAGTGAACAATATTTTGGTTGTTGCTCAAACTGAAGGTCTTCCTGGAATTTATGAATTTCCCGCACAGGATGGATTATTTTATTGTATTAGAAAACTTAACAGGGGCAAACACACTTAAACTTCCCAGTTAATATTTTTCCTTCTTTGCTAGCTAGGTGGATTGGCCACACTAAATTGCCCCTTAATTGGAAAAAATGAATTGGGTTCTCTAAATTTAAAAAACAATTGTGCACTTTCAATCTCGAGACAAAATCTTCTAATTTCCTTTTACAATTGTTTCAGGTCACTGATTCTTTTCATTCAGCAGTAGATTTGAAAAATGGTTACAGCCTGAATATTTTGTGTCATTTGTAACTTATAGCCATCAATGAATGAAAGTGTGAATTGCGAATTTTCATGCTTAATGAGTAAATCTGTCCAACTATATTGCTCGAACATGTTTTCAAACTTACGAAAGGTAGATATCACGCACACTGTTCCCTTCTGTGTTGCAAATGTTTTACATTATTTGATTGTCATATCTTTATTTTTCATTTACCAACATCTGGTTTCATTCTTCCCTCTATATTCCAGGCCAGAGTTTCTGAAATTTGGTTTTCAATGGAAATCTAATTGTTTGATACTTCGTTCAAATCAGCAACATATTCAGCTAAGGTCTAGCAGATTTGTGTAATTTATGGAGACATGAAAACAATGAGAACCAGTCAGAAAACGAACACAAATGCCATTCATGAAAATCAACTTTTTACATTTTTTAATTCTGCATACCACTTTTTAATATATCTTTGTAGCCAAACAGCATGAAACAATTGGCAAAAGCACCACGGGAGTAGGCAATGAAACAGAGGAGTTTGCAGGAGAGATGGCTCTCGCTCTCTTTTAGCCTTTTCCCACATATGGGGTCACCACAACGTTGGTTGATCCTCCTTCCACGTTCATAATCATCATTTTTGGATTAGGCAGGTGGTTTCACAGCTGGATGCCCTTCCTGCCACTAACCCTCTCCACTTATCCAGGCTGGGGACTGGCACCAATTGAGATTGGCTTGCTTGCAACAGTGGCTAGTTTTTTTATGTGGCCAACAAGTCCTGGATGGACTTGTTGGCCACATTTGAACCCAGAGCATTCTAGCTCTACGTCAGTTGATTTAGTTATGCCACAGGGAGTGATTGAAATAGCTGAAATGCAAAAGAAAATGTAGAATTTAGGAAATCTATTCCTATAGAAGCTAATGAATTTCTTCTTTATCTTTCAGGATGCTTTTGCAGTCGCAGGTTCAAAATTATAATTTGTGCTTTCAAGATGATATGGGAGAGTTAATATTTCCCCAAAGGAATTTAAATGATTCCAGTCTCATGGTCAATATGCTTCTTGAAAGTGACAAGATGATCATTCCGGGCAAGTGGGTCTCACAGCCAGAAAAGAGCAATTACTTGTACATAGTCTATAACACTATCTGCAAGTAAATGACAGAATCAAAGTCAGACCTCTCAACAAGTCTCTCAGTTTACTCCTTTCAATGAGTCACGTACAATGAATTACATTCAAATGAGATGAGTGACCCAACTAATCTCTTTTCATAGGTTTGATTGAGGGATGAATGCTGTCATGAATACCCAAAAAAACAATTTGTGATGTTCTTTGCTTTGTAGATGATGGTGGCTTTGAAGTGTAGTGACTCACAAAGAACATCAAGCTATGTTTCAAACAAAACTTATCTATTAACACTGAAACTGAACGAGGTTTGAACCAACTTACTAAGTTTCAAATATTAAAAAATACACTGAGACTATTATTCTATCTACAGAGCTTCTGAAAACACGACTACTCTCTAACCCGCCTAATCACCTACTCCCAGAATCAAGGTATCACGTGATTCACGTGTGTGCTCTTGATCACCATCTAATGGTTGGAAGCATTCACATCAAATTGTTAACCCTTCATTTACTATACAATATATTCTCCTTTGAAAAATATAATCCGAACATGTAACAGAGCACACGTAGCATCTTATCAAAAGGCAATACCTCTATCAATGCAACATTTTCTCAACTACATTCAATTGTCATAAATGATGCTGCCAATTACTCTGGGGGGGGGGGGGGCGGCATTTATGACTCAAAACACTTCCAACCGGGCTCTCTTATGTAAAGAATGTTGCATATAACTGCATATTAAGAAGGACTTGCATGCATATAGCACCTTTCACAACGCAGGATGTCTCAAAGTGCTTTACAATCATTGAAGTGTTGTTACTGGCGTAAGTAACATGGCAACCAATTTGCACACAGCAAACTCCCACAAACAGCAAAGTGATAATGACCAGATAACCTGTTTTTGTGATGTTGATTGAAGAATAAATATTGTTCAAGACACCAGAGATAGCTCCTCTGCCCTACTTCAAAATAGCGCCATGGAGTCTTTTACGTTGACCTGAGAAAGCTGATGGAGAGTCAATTTAACAACTCACCTGAAACAGCACTCCCTCTGTGCTGCACTAAATTTCAACCTTGAAGTTTCTGTTCAAATTTTAGAACAGGTCAATGAACCTACAACATCTGACTCAGAGGCAAGAGCATTAGCAGCTCAGCCACAGCGGGACACAAGGAAATGACAGAACAGATTGCTGAATTAAAGACACCTTTACATAAATAAAAACAATTTCTCAATTCTGTAAATATTAGCAAGTTTACCTTTTTCATCATTCCAATAAAGGGAAGCACTTTGGATGATGCTGCAACAAAATAATTGGCAGACGCAGCAGAATTACATTATGCAAATTATACTTATAACCTTCTGGATTCTGCTGCCGATTTGCAGACTGGCCATGTATGAAGTGTGCATAATATGAAAAAAATCAATCTCTCACACCTGTGCTTGTGCAAGAATTGGGTGCTAAGTCATTTGGTGGAGGAACCCTCAGGCTGGTTTAGCACACTGGGCTAATTAGCTGGCTTTTAAAGCAGACCATGGCAGGCCAGCAGCACGGTTCAATTCCTGTACCAGCCTCCCAGAACAGGCGCCGGACTGTGGCGACTAGGGGCTTTTCACAGTAACTTCATTGAAGCCTACTTGTGACAATAAGCGATTTTCATTTTCATTTTTTCATTTTTCATCCAAATCGTGAACATTGACCCATGGCTGCGTCTGGCAGCATGTTTATGTCTCCTTCAATTATTTAAATGTTGTTGGAGACCTCAGATATTTTCAACTATAGAACTGTAATGCACAACGGGATTGAAGTAAGTCCTGAGAACGCATTTTACCTTTTCCATTTACTTAGAACATAGAACATAGAAAAATACAGCACAGAACAGGCCTTTCGGCCCACGATGTTGTGCCGAACTTTTGTCCGTGATTAAGAACAAATTAATCGACACCCCATCATTCTACCGTAATCCATGTACCTATCCAATAGCCACTTGAAAGTCCCTAATGTTTCCGACTTAACTACTTCCACAGGCAGTGCATTCCATACTCCCACTACTCTCTGGGTAAAGAACCTACCTCTGACATCCCCCCTATATTTTCCACCATTCACCTTAAATTTATGTCCTCTTATAGTGGTTTGTTCCACCCGGGGAAAAAGTCTCTGACTGTCTATCTATTCCCCTGGTCATCTTATAAACACCTATCAAGTCGCCCCTCATCCTTCTCCGTTCTAATGAGAAAAGGCCTAGCACCCTCAACCTTTCCTCGTAAGACCTACTCTCCATTCCAGGCAACATCCTGGTAAATCTCCTTTGCACCTTTTCCAAAGCTTCCACATCCTCCTAAAATGAGGCGACCAGAACTGCTCACAGTACTCCAAATATGGCCTTACCATGGTTTTGTACAGCTATATCATCACCTCACAGCTCTTAAATTCAATCCCTCTGCTAATGAATGCTAGCACACCAAGGCCTTCTTCACAGCTCTATCCACTTGAGAGGCAAATTTCAAAGATCTATGAACATAGACCCCAAGATCTCTCTGCTCCTCCACATTGCCAAGAACCCGACCGTTAACCATGTATTCCGCATTCATATTTGTCCTTTCAAAATGGACAACCTCACACTTTTCAGGGTTAAACTCATCTGCCACTTCTCAGCCCAGCTCTGCATCCTATCTATGTCTCTTTGCAGCCGACAACAGCTCTCTTCACTATCCACAACTCCACCAATCTTCGTATCATCTGCAAATTTACTGACCCACCCTTCAAATCCCTCATCCAAGTCGTTAATGAAAATCACAAACAGCAGAGGACCCAGAACTGATCCCTGCGATAGGCCACTGGTAACTGGGCTCCAGGCTGAATATTTGCCATCCATCACCACTCTCTGACTTCTATCAGTTAGCCAGTTTGTTATCCAACTGGCCAAATTTCCCACTATCCCATGCCTCCTTACTTTCTGCATAAGCTTACCATGGGGAACCTTATCAAGTGCCTTACTAAAATCCATGTCCACCACATTCACTGCTTTACCTTCATCCACGTGCTTGGTCACCTCCTCAAAGAATTCAATAAGACTTGTGAGGCAAAACCTACTCCTCACAAATCCGTGCAGACTATCCCTAATCAAGCAGTATCTTTCCAGATGCTCAGAAATCCTATCCCTCAGTATCCTTTCCATTACTATGCCTACCACCGAAGTAAGACTTACTGGCCTGTAATTCCCAGGGTTATCCCTATTTGTTTTTTGAACAGGGGCACAACATTTGCCACTCTCTAATCCCCTGGTACCACCCCTGTTGACAGTGAGGACGAAAAGATAATTGCCAACGGCTCTGCAATTTCATCTCTTGCTTCCCATAGAATCCTTGGATATATCCCATCAGGCCCGGGGGACTTGTCTACCCTCAAGTTTTTCAAAATGCCCAACACATCTTCCTTCCCAACAAGTATCTCCTCGAGCTTACCAGTCTGTTTCACACTGTTCTCTCCAACAATATGGCCCCTCTCATTCGTAAATACTGAAGAAAAGTACTCATTCAAGACCTCTCCTATCTCTTCAGACTCAATACACAATCTCCCGCTACTGTCCTTGATCGGACCTACCCTCGCTCTAGTCATTCTCATATTTCTTACATATGTGTAAAAGGCCTTGGGGTTTTCCTTGATTCGACCCGCCAAAGATTTTTCATGCCCTCTTAGCTCTCCTGATCCCTAACAAGGCGACAAAAGGTTAAGTCTGAATCTCTATGTTAATTTGCAAGTTTACTCCAGAACTAATTTTAAGAGTACAGGTAAAAGTTGACAACACTTTACTGATGCAAAAAAATACTACATTAGTGAATATGTGCACTAACTGCTGCGGTTCCATATAAACAACAATATTAAACATACATGTACACATACATGTAATTTCAGTTTCTAGGTCATAAAAAAATACAGGGCTGGATTCTCCATTTGGGAGACTAAGTCCCCACGCCAGCATGAAAACGGTGGTGTTTTATACCAGGAAAACTGGTGCAAAACAGCCACCGATTCCCTGCTCCGGCTGGAGGGGGCGGGAGGAGCTAGAAGCCAGACAACATAGTGCTCCCAGCTCTAGCTGCCCAGAGCATTGGCAGGTTCGTGGCCGCGCATGCGCACGTCGGTGGTCTGCAGAGGCCGTGCCGTGCTTCATGGCAAAGGCAGCCCGCGGACCCGGACCGCAAAATTAGTCCCCCCCTTCGGCCAACTCACGCACCCGGAGCCCCCCCCCCCCCCCCCCCCCACAGTGCCCTATGCCCTACTGAAGCCCCCCTCCTTCCCGCGTATTGGCCCTCCCCCGATTGTGGCGGCACTGCACTGCTGCACTGAGTCCGCAGTCACCACGCTGTGTTCCCGACGGGTGCGACCACACGTGTCCCACGCCGTGGGGAACTCGGCCGGTTGGGGCCGGAGTTGCAGCAATCACACGTCAAAACCTTTGCACAAATACTCATGCCAAGAAGTCGCAATATCATCCTTCATCTTGAGGGTATCGGAAACTCCCCAATAACTTTTGTTTTCACATCCCGCAGATCATTGGATCCTGTCCGATTGTTTGTCCAAGGAAAGTGACTTGGGCTTTTCCAAATTCACTTTTGGCTATGTTTATCACCAAACCCGCCTCCTGAAGTCGATAGAATAACTCCATCAGATGTTTTAAATGTTCTTCCATGTCTGGCTGAAAATTATCAGATCGTCGATGGGTAATCCTGAAACAACTTTGTTAGTTAATGGTTGAAATGTAGCTGGTGCGTTTTTCATGCCAAATGGCATAACTTTGAATTGGTATATACCATCTGGAGTCACAAAAGCTGAAATCTCCTTCACCCTTTCGCACAAAGGTATCTGCCAGTAACCTTTAAGTGAATTCAGTTTGGAAATAAAAGCTGATTGTCCCACTTTCTCAATACAATCCTCCAAACGTGGGATAGGATAAGAGTCCGTTCTTGTAACTGCATTAAGGGCAGCACGGTAGCATTGTGGATAGCATAATTGCTTCACAGCTCCAGGGTCCCAGGTTTGATTCCGGCTTGGGTCACTGTCTGTGCGGAGTCTGCACATCCTCCCCGTGTGTGCGTGGGTTTCCTCCGGGTGCTCCGGTTTCCTCCCACAGTCCAAAGATGTGCAGGTTAGGTGCATTGGCCATGATAAATTGCCCTAATTGTCCAAAATTGGCCTTAGTGTTAGGTGGGGTTACTGGGTTATGGGGATAGGGTGGAGGTGATGACCTTGGGTAGGGTGCTCTTTCCAAGAGCCGGTGCAGACTCGATGGGCCAAATGGCCTCCTTCTGCACTGTAAATTCTATGTAAAAACCTTTCTATAGTCCACACACAACAGTTGGGTACCATCTGGTTTAGGTACCATCACTATGGGTGAGCTCCATTGGCTGCAACCCACTTCAATTATGCCATTTTTAAGCATACTCTCAATCTCTTTGTTAACCTGTGCCAATTTTAAAGGGTTAACTCTATATGGATGTTGTTTGATTGGAACAGCATTTCTAACATCTACATCATGTATAGCCATTTTAGTACTTCCCAATTTATGTCTACAAACTTGCCCACATGATATCAATAACTCTTTCAGGTCAGTTCGGTTTTCCTCAGGATTCCAATTTTTAAGAACATCCTAATTTTCCAATTTAATTTGAGGTATGTCAAATTCAGTCATCTGGATTTGGTTCGTCACTTTGAGTTAGAATCATTAAAACCTCCTCCTTTTTCTCTCTTTTCCTTTCAAAGTACCTTTTAAGCATATTCACATGACACACTCAGTGAGTTTTCCTTCTATCTGGTGTTTTTACCACATAATTCACCTCACTTAATTTCCTTTCAATCTGATAAGGTCCACAAAACCTTGCTTTTAAAGGTTCACCTACCACTGGTAACAACACTAAAACTCTGGGTGCGATTCTCTGCCCCCTATGCTGGGTGGGAGAATAGCGGGAGGGTCTCCCGACATTTTTCATGCCCTCCCGCTATTCTCCCCCCCCCCACGCCCGACCCACGCCACGAATCGACGCTCGCCATTTTTTACGGCGAGCGGCGATTCTCTGAGGCCGTTGGGCTGAGCGGCCGGGCCTTCACGACCGTTTCAACATGGCAGCAAACACACCTGCTCGCTGCCGTTGTGAAACGGGCCTGATTGGCACAGCAGTACCACGGCCATGCCAAGGGGGGCATAGGCCCGTGATCGGTGCCCACCGACCGTGGGCCGTGTGTCCATAACGGACACACTCTTTTCCCTCTGCCGCCCCACAAGATCAAGCCGCCACGTCTTGCGGGGCGGCTAAGGGAAAAGACACCAACCGCGCATGCGCGGGTTGGCATTGTCCAACCTGCGCATGCGCGGCCGCGTCAGCCGGCGTGACTCTTGACGTGCGGCCGTGATGCATGGGGCCGCGCTCCTAGCCCCGCCCGGGGGGGGGGGGGAGAATTGGCCCCGGAAGTGGGCGTGAAGGCTGCCGTGGGTCACGGCCTGTCCCACGGCAGCCTTTACGATTCTCCGCATTTGAGGAGAATCTCGCCCTGTATCTCCACTGGCAAAACGACGAACTTTGGATTTCTTGTCCGTGACCCGTTTCATCACATTTTGTGCAACTTTTGAATGTTGCCTAGCCAATTCACCTGCTCTAGTTAATCATTCCCTAAAATTTGACAAGTAATCCAATAATGTAATTTCCCATTTCTCACTCACCAATTTTTTCTTAATCAATTTGAGTGGTCTTCTTACCTCATGACCAAAAATTAGTTCAAAAGGACTAAATGTGATTGACTCATTAGGTGTGTCCCTAATTGCAAACAGTACGAATGGAATTCCTTTATCCCAATCCTCTGGATAATCTTTACAATAAGCCCTCAACATTGTCTTTAATGTCTGATGCCACCTTTCTAACGCTCCCTGCGATTCTGCATGGTATGCAGTTGATTTAAATTGTTTTATTCCTCAGCTATCCATAACTTCTTCGAATAACCTTGAGGTAAAATTTGATCCTTGGTCCGATTGTGTTTCTGTGGGTAGTCCATATCCAGTAAAGAATTTAAGTAACTCCTCTGCATCTTTTTAACTGTAATATTACGTACTGGAATGGCCTCTGGAAACCTAGTAGACACATCGATTATCATCAAAAGATATTGATTCCCACTTTTCGTTTCAGGAAGCGGTCCTACGCAATCAATTAGGACCCTTGTAAAAGGTCCAGACCTGGCAATATTTGGCGTATCGGATGATCCGGGGGCCAAGGAGGGTAGGGAGGCCGATGTCTTGGCCTTCTCCTCCCTGGTGGCCCGGACATGGATTTTGCTGGGATAGAGGGACTTGGAGCCCCCAAAGTCAGGAGTGTGGATCAGCGATATGGCAGGGTTTCTTAGCCCGGAAAAAAAATCAAGTTTGCCTTGAGAGGATCAACTCAGGGGTTCACCCAGAGATGGCAACCGTTCATCGTTTTCTTAAAAAAAAATTGAACGTCAACAGTGAAGGGGGGGGGGAGAAAATCGGAGGCATGGCAGTCAGAGAAGGACAGGGAACTCAGTATACGGGTAACTAGGGAATAGGGCGTGGGCAGGAGGGGACATTGTTTTTAGTTTTTTGCGTGTTGATGCACTATCAATTACTACAAAGACGAGAGTAGTGAATAATTGAGGCTTTATTGAGCAAAGATGTGTGGCCTCCTGTAGCTGCTGCCAGAATGGGAGCAGCGCCGGTGAGCACACATATTTATACGCCGCCTACTGGGCGGAGCCAGCAGGCAGGGATTTACCCATGTACCTCTAGTACAGGAGCCTTACCGTACTACATCTAATATACAGGTACTACATCTAATATACAGTTAGTGGTGACTACCACACGTGTGTCGGCCCACGCGGTTGTTTACAAAATGTTAATGTGTTAACCTGTGAAAATTACAAATGCTTCAATAAAATATTTTCTAAAAAAAACAATAAGCATTGATTTCTACAAAAGGTGACCAATCCACTCTCCCAGGTTATCACGATGGACAGTCATTTCTTTCTCCATGAGAGACAAATGCTTTGTTCTTTGTGCATCACAGCGCACTACACCCTCACACTTACTGTCAGCATTCCCACCTGAATGGATGTACCTGGACTGGAATAAGCATATTGTCATAACTGAATCATTGAGGTTACTACTGCAACTACAGCTGTTAGTAGACTGTTCTTCATCTGCTATTAATGCTACATCACAAGCGTTTCAAGAAGATTACTCTGTAAGAATGGCTTAAATAATCTGAGCTATGACAAAAATTGTGCAGATCATGGCAGTTCACTAATTTGTAGTTCACTAATTTGTAGGAACCCACTTCATTGTTAATCAGCTTCGAGCAGCTCTTGCCCATCTTCCTGACCTTGCACCATCTCCTGAATTGTGCATTCTGAGAAGTTTTAAAGCTTGCTCCTCATGTATGCGTAAGCACTTGATTGTAACTGCCTGATGACATTTCTTTGTTGTTGATTAAATGCACCCTTTTACATTTCATGGTAAATAAATATTGAGAACAGCTTCTGATTGATTCAATATTTATTGTTACCTTGGCAGATATTTTACATCAGAATGCTTTTAAATGGTATGCAGTAATCATGGAACCATGGTTGGTCACGTGGAACGTCCGAGGATTGAATTGGCCAGTCAAGGGGCTGGTTTAGCACAGGGCTATATCACTGGCTTTGAAAGCAGACCCAGGAAGGCCAGCAGCACGGTTCAATTCCCGTACCAGCCTCCCCGAACAGGCGCCGGAATGTGGCGACTAGGGGCTTTTCACAGTAACTTAATTTGAAGCCTACTTGTGACAATAAGTGATTTTCATTTTCATTTCAAGAAGGCCCCTGTGTTCGCACACTTAAAGCGATTGAAGGTGGATGTGGTCATGCTACATGAGACGCACCTGAAGGTGGGTGACCAGATTAGGATGAGGAAGGGGTGGGTTGGGCAAGTATTTCATTCGGGGTGGGATTTTAAAACGAAGGGTGAGGCAATAAGCGGGTGGCTTTCGAGGTGGGAAATATAGTGGAATTTTCTGGGGGAAGGTACGTTATGGTAAGCGGGAAATTGGAGGGGATGGCGGTGGTGTTAGCAAACATGCCCCGAACTGGGAAGATGTGGAATTTATGAGGCGGGTGCTGGGGAAGATTCGGGTCCTGGACTCTCATCAGTTGATTATGGGGCGGACGGTGACGACTTTAATACGGTCCTGGATCCAAGACTGAACCGGTCAAGCTCAAAGTCGGGAGAGTGCCGGCTGCAGCTAAGGAGCTTCGGGGGTTCATGGAGCACGGTGGATCCATGGAGATTTGGGAGGCCGGTGTTGAAAGAACTTTTGTTTTGCTCCCATGTGCACAAGGTGTACATAATAGATTTCTTTGTGTTGGATAAGACGTTCTTGCCAGGGGTGGTAGGGGCAGCACGGTAACATTGTGGATAGCACAAATGCTTCACAGCTCCAGGTTCCAGTTCGAATCCCGGCTTGGGTCACTGTCTGTGTGGAGTCTGCACGTTCTCCCCGTGTGTGCGTGGGTTTCCTCCGGGTGCTCTGGTTTCCTCCCACAGTCCAAAGATGTGCAGGTTAGGTGGATTGGCCGTGATAAATTGCCCTTAGGTTCCAAATTGCCCTTAGTGTTAGGTGGGGTTACTGGGTTATGGGGATAGGGTGGAGGTATGGGCTTGGGTAGGGTGCTCTTTCCAAGAGCCGGTGCAGACTCGATGGGCCGAATGGCCTCCTTCTGCACTGTAAATTCTATGAAATTCTATGTTGAGTATTCGGCAATAGTGGTGTTGGACCATGTCCTGCACTGGGTAGATTTACAAGTGAGAAATTTGGGAGGCACTGAAGGCAGTGGTCAGGGGGGAGTTTATTTTGATTCGGGCACACAGGGAGAAGGTGGAGCGGGTGGAGATGGAAAGGCTGGTGGAAAAAAATCTTGCAGGTGAACAGGAGATCTGCAGAGGTCTCGGAGGACAGGCTGTTAAAGGAACAGCAGAGGCTGCAACTGGAATTCGGGCTGTTATCCACGGGTACGCCGGTAGGGCAGTTGAGAAAGGTCAGAGGGGCGGTATATGAATATGGGAAGAAAGCGAGCAGGATGTTAGCACATCAGTGAGGAAGCAGGAAGGTGGCAAGAGAGAGAGGTGGGATTATGGTCTTGGACCTGGCGGGCGTGAATGGGGTGTTTAGGGCGTTTTATAGCAGGTTGGATGAGTCGCAGTCCCCAGCGTGGAGGAGAGGATGAGGCGGTTTCTGGGAGGGTTGGAGTTCCCGAAGGTTGATGAGGAGCTGGTGGAGGGCCTGGGGGCCCCAATTGGGCTTGTAGAAGTAGTGATGCAATCAGGTAAGGTCATGGGACCGGACAGGTACCTGGTGGAATTTTATAAGAGGTTCTCGGGGGTGTTGGGACCGCTGTTGGTAAGGGCCTTCAATGTAGCAAAGGAGTTGGGAGTGCTCCCCCCGATGTTGTCACAGGCGTCGATCCCCCTCATTTTAAAGCGGGATAAGGACCCGGAAACTGTGGATCATACAGGCCGGTCTCCCTGTTAAATGTGGATGCCAAACTACTGGAGAAGACCCTGGCCACAAGGATCGAAGACTGCATCCCAGAGGTAATAGGGGAGGATCAGAGAGGGTTCGCTAAGGGGCAGCATTTGGTGACCAGCATTCGGAGGTTGCTTAATGTAATTTTGATGCCTTCAGAGGGACGCGAGGTTGAGGTGGTGGTGGTGGCCATGGATGCAGAGGAGGTCCTGGGGTAGTTAGGGTTTGGGCACAGATTTGTGGATTGGGTTCGGTTGCTATACCAAGACTCATGGCGAGTATGCGGACGAATCGGGTGAGGTTAGATCACTTCAGGTTACACTGGGGGATGAAGCAGGGATGTCCACTTTCCCCACTGTTGTTTGCTTTGGCTATAGAGCCATTGGCAATGGCATTGAGAACATCGAGGGTCTGCAGAGGATAGTACGGAGGGGGATGGAGCACGAACGATTTACTTCTGTACATATTGGACCCGCAGGGGGGGATTGGAGGGATTATGGGAATATTAGAGGAATTCAGACGGTTTTCGGGATACAAATTGAATATGGGTAAGAGTGAGTGCTTTGCGATGCAGTCGAGGGGGCAGGAGAAGAGGTTGGGGGAAATGCCGTTCAAGGTGGTGGGAGGGAGCTTTCTATATTTGGGTATCCAGGTGGCTCGGGAGTGGGAGCAGCTGCATAAACTGAATTTGGGCTGGTTGGTAGAATAGATGAGGGGGAACTTTCGGAGGCAGGAAGTGCTCCCGTAGTAAGTGGAGGGGCGGGTTCAGGCGGTTAAAATGACGGTCCTCCCGAGGTTTTTGTTTATTTTCAGAGCCTCCCAATATTTATCCCCAAGGCATTCTTCAAAAAAGTGAACGCAGTGATCTTGGGATTTGTTTGGGCGGGTAAAACCCACCGGGTGAAAAAGGTGCTGCTGCAGCGGTAGGATGGGATGGGAGGGGGGGGGGGGTGGGGGCTGGTTCTTCCGAATTTCATTAATTGCTACAGGGCAGCGAATATTGCGGTGGTCAGGAAGTTGGTAGTGGGGGAGGGGTTGGTGTGGGTGTGGGTGGAGGCGGCATCATGTAAGGACACCAGTTTGGGGCATTGTTAACGGCACCTCTGTCGTTCTCGCCTGCTCAGTACTCCACAAGCTCGATAGTGGTGGCAGCCCTGAGGGTATGGGAACAGCGGAGGCGGCACATGGGGTTAGAGGGGGTGCCGGTGTGGGCACCGATATGTGATAACCACCGGTTCACTCGGGGGGAGGGGGGCTCAATGGGGGTTCTCGGAGGTGGCAGCGTATAGAGATTGAGAGATTTGGGGATCTCTTTATTGAAGAGGGTTTCCCAAGCCTGGAGGAGCTGGAGGAGGAGTTTGAGTTGCTGGGGGGGGGAATGGGTTTCGGTATCTGTAGGTGAGGGATTTTGTGCGGAGGCAGGTTTTGACCTTCCCCACCTGCCGCCCCAGGGGCTACAGGATAAGGTGGTGTCGAGAACAGGGGTAGGAGAGGGGAAGGTCTCAGAGATCTACAAGGAGCTGATGGAGTGGGACGGAGCCCCAATACAGAGGTGAAGAGAAAGTGGGACGAAGAGCTGGGTGGGGAGTTGGAGGTGGGTTATGGGAGGAGGCCTTGAGGAGAGTGAATGCATCCTCGTTGTGCACCAGGCTGAGCTTGATACAGTTTAAAGTGGTCCACAGGGCACACATGACTGTGGCCCAGATGAGCAGGTTCTTTGAGGGGGTGGAGGATAGGTGTGGGCGCTGTGCAGGAGGTCCTATTAACTGTGTCCATATGTTTAGGGCATGTCCAAGGCTAAGGGGTTTCTGGCAGGGATTTGCTGACGTCATGTCAAATGTCTTACAAGTGAGGGTGGTGCCGAGTGCAGAGGTGGCGATCGTTGGTTTGTCGAAAGACCCGGGAGTCCAGGGGGGTGAGAGGGGCTGACGTCCTGGCCTTTGCCTCCCTGGTGGCTTGGAGATAGATCTTACTAGGATGGAGGGACTCACAACCCCCGAAGTCGGCGTTGTGGGTTATCGACATGGCGGGGTTTCTCAGACTTGAGAAAATTAAATTCGCCTTGAGGGGTTCATTGCAGGGGTTTGCTCGGAGGTAGCAGCCGTTCATCCGCTTCTTTGAGAACAATTATGCTGTCAGCAGGAGGGAGGGGAGAGGGGGGTGAAGGGGAGGCATGGGAGAGATGAATAAGGGCAGGAGAACCAACAGAGGGGTGGCTGGGGAAGGTGACACTGTTTGTGTAAGCCATGTTGGCTGGGGTCTGTGTTCGGGGGGGTTTGTTGGTTATATTGTTGTGTTTTTGATTTTGTTGAAACGTGATGTTGAAATTGTTAAAATTATAAATGTGGCAATAAAATATTTTCTAAAAAATAAAAAAAAATGTAAAAATGGTTTTTTTCACCGTTCTTTCAGGCAATGCTTTGTTACTGTTGTTGAACAAATGAGTGTTCAGGATTCTATCACACTCTTGAATCGTGTGGATAGTGGATAGGCTTTGAGTGGGTGGGAACTGATCCATGTGTTGCAAAGTATCCAGCGTTTGTCTTTTTCTTGTAGCCATGTTATTGATATGGCTGTTATGGGCAACATCTGGGCCTGGATTCTTCGAAAATGGGTCAATGTTTGAACTCCCCCCCCCCCCCCCCCAACCAGGACGGCCAACGCAGCCGCAAGTCCGAGCTCCCGCTGGGTGGAACCAGGTTGGAAACACCCCGGCGGAACCAGGACAGAACGTTTTTGGTCGATCGCGGAGAATCGCTGCGGGGGCCTCTTTCAACGGGCCCCGACTGGCGCCGCATCAACTGCGCGTGTGCAACTGGTGGCGATTCTCTGGGATGTGGAGAATCGCATCCCGGTGCCGCCGTCTGAGACCCCATTCTCCGCCCCGCGCCGAGCGCAATCTCGGCATGGAGGCTCGGACAATCCTGGCCCTGGTCAGTGATGATTACCAAGATGCTGATGGCGGTGCTGTTGGGGATCACGGAGAGATAACTGAACTTTCTGCTGTTCATGGTGTTCATCATCAGACACTTACATGATATGATGTTATCTGCCATTTGGTAGCCAAGGTTAGATGTTTTCCAAGTCCCTATGTCGGCAGCATGGACGCTCATTATTGGGGAAGTTGGTAACCTATTTCTATCATTGTTTTACCTTCTGTTGAAAGGTTAAGGTGCCAGATTCCTCCATATTGCCTGCAACACCTGCTTTTAGCTGTAAAACAGCCGATCGCACCTTGACCCTATTTCTGTCAATAACGCCTTCATGATTTCATCAAATAATCTGATGATTTTTCAAATATATAAATCCAAATACAAATCAAATAAACAACCCCCAAAACCACCCCCCCACCCCCATCCCAACCCCCTTAGCTTTTGACGGTGACTAGTTCCTTGAAGTCCATGACAAATGGCTGCCATCTTGTGTAAGACCTCCCAATCGAACCTCTCAACATGTATTTAATTTTCTCAAGGTACAAAATTCCATGAGATTCCCCTAGCCAGGCCGAGGCGTTGGGTGGAGAAGTCGACCTCCACACCAACAGAACCCGCCTATGAACAATCAGTGAGGCAAAGACTAAGACGTCTGCCCCATACAGGACTGCAGCTCCGGCAAATCCGACACCTCAAAAATGGCCTCCAGGGGATCAGGCTCCAATTCCATTTGTAAGATCGTTCACGTGGTACTGAAGAAGGAACCCAAAACATTTGCTAGCTTAGGGCATGCCCAGAACATATGTACATGATTCACTGGGCCCCTCCCACACCCCTCACATCCATCTTCTACCCACTCAAACACTCCTCTCATCCTAGCCCTTGCGAAATGTGCCTGATGCACCACCTTTAGTTGCTAATGAGTCTGAGGCTTGCACATGACAAGGTGGCATTCACCCACTGCACGGTTTCACCCCATCACCCCACTCCCTCCTCCACTTCTCCCCCAGTTCGTCTTCCCACTTGGCCTTAATCCCTCCAGGGTCACTTTGTCCTCTGCTAGAATCTTCCCAGAAATTCCAGAAGTGCTTCCCTCTTCTGCCCCTACAAATGACAACAGCGAAAACACCGAGAAGGTCGGAAAAACCTTCCTAGCAAAATTCCGAACCTACAGGTAGCTGAACGCCACCGACTCCGCTAACCATTACTTCTCCACAAGTTCTTCCAGGCTCGCAAACCACCCCTCCAGCAATAAAGCCCCCATTACTGCCGCCCCATTAGCCTCACAGCCATTAAACCTGGCATTCAATCCAGCCGGTTCAAACATGTGATTGTCCCTAATCGGACTCATCTTCCAGATCTTCCCGTTCTCTGTCGAACCTGCAGAATTTCCCAGAAAGCAGCCTGCCACCTCAACTGGTTCGCCAGCAGACAGCTGACCTTCTCCCTGTACTTATAAACTGCCCCCTTCGCCTGTCACAACTGCCGTACCGCCTTAGCCATGGTCTGCAGATCAAACTGCTGTCTGCAACAGCTTCCTCCTGGCCAAAAGCTCTGCAAGAGGATCCTCCAAATATTTCCTATCCACTTGTGCCTTGTATGTAATTGCTTCCCTCCCTCACTACCGCCTTCAGAGCCTCCCATGCTATCGAGGGCGAAACCTCCAAATTCTTGTTAAACCCGATGGACTAATCCACCATCTGTACACAAAAACCCAGATCCGTTTGCAGCCCCACATAGAAACTCCTCGCTCTTGAGCACCACGTCCACCAGGTACAGAGCATGGTCGGAAATCACAATCGCTGAATACTCCGTTCTCCTCACCCCGGCAACAACATCCTCTCCATTATAAAAAAAAATCTATTTGGGAGTGGACTTTGTGCACCGGCAAGAAAAAGGAGAAATCCCTCTGGCCCGGGTGCAAAATTCGCCATGGATCCGCTGCCCCCATCTCATTCATAAATGCCGCCAATATTCTCCCGCACCACCCGTTCGGCGGTAGATGACTTCGGCTTGGAACAGTCCACTTTCAGGATCAAGAATGCATTTAGCTGAATGAAGAATGCATCAAGAATGGACCTAAATGGCAGGTTTTGGCATGCCTAGGAGGTGTTAATGGTGGGGAGGAGTGGGGATGGGTCCCTCCCTTGGGTGGGGCACGGTGCCATCTTGTGTGGACTTCGGACTGTGGAATCCGTGGGGGATGGGAGCATTCCCAGGAGGGGTTGCCCATTTCACCCATTTCACCAGGCCCCCCAAACCTCGGACATTCCTTGTCGCCAGCCAGATCGGGATCGGATCCCCCCTCCTCCTGCTTTCAGCCGTCATCCCTCCTGGGGATGCTCCCATCAGTAACAGTCCTCACTGACTGAAATATTCAAGGTCAGAACTGGAGTCAAGCAGGGATGTGTCATGGCCCACACCCTTTTCTCATCACCACCACCCTTCACCTTGTTAAGGACAAGCTTCCCAGTGGAGTGAGTATCGTCTCCAAGCTGGACGGAAAATGTTTCAACCTCAATCGGCTGAAATCCAAGAAGTAAATGACACTGACATCTCTAGTGGAACATCAGTATGCAGATGAAATCACCATCTTCACTCTCTCAGAAGAGAATCTTCAAGCCATGCTTGACACCTTCGCATAATCACACTGAAGAATCAATCTCGGCCAAAATCTCAAGAAGACTCAATTCCTCTCCCTTCATCAAGATCAACGGAGAAACCCTACCAAATGTGGAACATTTCCCCTCGTTCTAAGGCTGACGTTAATGCTGAGATCCAACATCGTATCCAATCCGCGAATGCCTTTTTTTGGATGCCTAAGGACAAGAGTGTTTGATGACTAGGAATTCCGTGCTGACACCACGGTCCTCGTGTACAATGCTGTCGTCCTCCCAACTCTTCTATATGGCTCAGAAACTTGGACTACTTACAGATTTCACCTCAAGGCCCTGGAGAGGTACCATCAACATTATCTGAGATGGATTCACCGCACCCGCTGGGAGGGCAGGTGTACTAACATCAGCGTCATTGAATGAGCTAAGAGCACCAGCATCAAGGCCACGATCATCCAAAAACAACCCTACTGGGCCAGCCATATACTTAGGATGTTAGAGTCCCAACTTCCAAAGAAAATTTTCTTCGCCCAGTTCAAGGAAGGCTCCCGAACAAGAATAGGACAAAATAAGCACTTCAAAGACATGGCTCAACTTTTCTGCTGAGCTGCAGATTTTGACAAGGGACTTCATATCTGCATAGAGGTATTGTGATGAGACCATTGTAAGAAGAAATAGCACATTTGCATAGCGACATTTACATCAAACTTGAAGCAGCATATATTCATTGATATTACTGTTCCCATTAGCAGAAGGGTTGAGAACCAGATGACACTGCTTTAAGGTGAATGGGAAAAGAACCAAACGTAACATGAGGAAAAACTTATTTACGTGGTGAGAGGTTAAGATCTGGAATAGACTGCCTGGGAGTGTGTTGGAATGAAGTTTCCTTTGACAGCACCTTCCAAACCACTGGCCTCTACCACCAAGAACAAGAGCAACAGATACATGGGAACACCACCACCTGCAAATCCTCGTCCAAGCCACACACCATCCTAACGTGGAAATATATCACTGCTTCCACACTGTCGCTCGGTCAAATACCTGGAACGTCTTTCCTAACATCACGGTGGTGCACCTACGTCACATGGCCTGCAGCAGTTTAAGAAGGCGGCTTACCACCACCTTTTCAAGGGAAATTAGGAAGGCACAATAAATGTTGGTCGAGCCAATGGTGCCCCCGTCCTGTGAAAAAATATATTAAAAAGGCAGATTCGTAAGTGGTTTCCAAAAGAGAATTGGAACAAGATGGATTACATTTGTCAAAATAAATAGTCTCATTGTGCTGCATTCATAATGTTTTATGTTATTCATTTTTGATTGGCATATCTAATAACATGATCAGACCTCACCCAGAAACAACTTGGATCGACTGCTGTTTGACATTTTGCTCACTCACAGAACAGCCAATTTGGGAAATTTCTGGTCATTTTATGTCCAATCTATATCAGCTGCTGGTGAGGTAATCAAGCATATCTGAGCCCAGGAAAGATAATCTATTGTACTCTTTGCATTTTCCATCCCAGGTTGATCTTTCCACAGCTCACACCTGGCTCTCTGCCAGTTCTGATGGCAATATTCTGCAGGATACATCATGCAAAAAATATGCTTCATATTGCAATGTTGCAATGTGCCACTAGATATGTCGAGATAACTTAGAACACCCTTTCAGCAAGTTAAAAGGTGTTTGCAATCACCTCTCTGTTTGTGTGACTAGTTAGTGTGAAGAGTTTAAGCAGTGGTTTGGAGCTTTGCCAGGAATGTCATGAACAACCTTCTCCAAATGAAACAGCAGAAAGTTAGTAGAGAATAACAGCTCAGTCCATGCTACAGAATGGTGAGAAGACCATTTTTAAGCCAGTCCGTTGCTGGCCAGGTCTAATTCATGTTGAAATTATTCCTCCAGCTACAGTTGATGAGAATTACAGAATTATGACATGATTAGTTTGTGTTGATACTATTGAAATCACACATAGTGACTGGCTCATTTAATATCCCATTTCCAGTCACAAATGGTATTCTTTGGCATAAATGGTACACAATACAAAGCTGGATGCAGGCTGCAGCCCTCTGGAATATAAAGCTTTAAAACCATTTTCCTCGTAACGTTTAAAACGTGGAAAAGAAAGGGACAGTGGAGAAATATAAAGGTAGTAGACTAGAGAAAAAATCTTCAATGAGATAAAAAGAGAACTGGCCCAGAAAAATGATACGGGAAATAAGCAGATACGGCAATGAGATTTGCCTACGGTAGCGATGCTCCTAACAGCAGCAGAGCCCGAAGCAATTGCTGTGTTTAATTCATTTAAATTTGCAAACAATGAAGGTAGTAAAAATTTTAATGAAATAATTTGAAGATTTGATGAACATTACACTCCTCAGAAAGAACTAAATTTATGAACGGTATGTGTTTAGATCATGTTTACAGAAGACAGAAGAGCACATAGATCATTTCATCACTGATTTAAAGTTAAAAGCTAAAACCTGTAATTTTTCTTCATTGGAATCTTCCATGATTCAGGACCAAATTGTGTTTGGTGTGAATGAAAATAAGCTGAGGTAGTGGTTGCTGAGGGAATTGGAGCTGTCTTTAGAACGAACAGTTAATATTTGTCAGGCTCGGGGCAGCACGGTGGCACAGTGGTTAGCATTGCTGCCTACGGCGCTGAGGACCTGGGTTCGAATCCCGGCCCTGGGTCACTGTCCGTGTGGAGTTTGCACATTCTCCCCATGTCTGCGTGGGTTTCACCCCCACAACCCAAAGATGTGCAGGGTAGGTGGATTGGTCACGCTAAATTGCCCCTTAATTGGAAAAAATAATTGGGTACTCTAAATTTAAAAAAAAAATTAAAAAAAATATTTGTCAGGCTCACGAGGTAGCAGCACAGCATTCTTAAATGTTTCTCAGTAATGGCGGCATCTTCTTGGAGATTGCCGTTGTTTTCCCAAAAAGACGGGAAACTTCCAAAAAAGGCGTGAGATTTCCTGCAGCTCCTCACACACCAACAAACAGGTTAATGATCAGGACAAATTATTCATGTGTAAAAGATGTGGTCAAAGGCGCAAATTAAAGCAGTGTCCAGCATTTGGCAAGTTTTGTTCCAGGTGCAAAGGAAAAAAAATCACTTTGCTCAGAATTGTTCCTCTAACCTCAACCCTAGACCAGTCAACACAGTGGACACAGTCCAGTGATGAAACATCATTATTTGTTGGAGTAATAACAGAGAAGAAGAATTTTTTGGAGACATCAGAAAATTCTCCAGCACTTAAAAAAATGCAAACTGATACTCCATTTAAATAAATGCGGTTGATGAGGATAAATGGTTGCTACCACTTGAAGTGAATAGTACAGTGGCCCAATTGAACTGGTGCCAAAGCCAATTTAATCAGCATGACTGATGTTAAAAATCTAAAAATTCATGTGATTAGAAGACATCACAAAATATCTCTGAGAGATTATAATGGTTCAAACATTAAATGTTACGGTGCTGGTGACCCGAGTATGGTGGTGGAGAACACAGTTTATTCCATCCTATTCTGGATTGTTACCGAGGGTATGGATTCATTATTAGGTGATCAATCCTGTGAAGAATTAGGTTTAGTTCAGTTAGTCTATGACATCCACAAAGCATTGGATCAACACTCCAATGATTCTGAGAACATTATCAGCAAATTCAGCGATGTGTTCATTGATTTTAGTGCACTACCATTCATCAATGAGATACAATGTAAAGAAGATGCATTATCTGAAGCACCGATACAAACTATTAGTCGTAAATTGCTGAAGATGTAGAACCTCATGTCAATCTCATTTCTACCCTACCACCCATATCAGATACGAAACCACAAGTTATCAAGAAGATAGAAGAACCTACCAATGGGGTAAATTCCATGGTATGTGTGAAACAGAAAAATGGTGATTCTCGTATAGGCATGGATCGTAAAGATCTTAATGAAAAAGTGTACATATTGTAAAACAATCATTACAGAAAGCAATGGACAGCCAATCTGATCCATATCTCACAAAATCACGTACAAAGCGTTACCATTGTCAGATGGTAGATCACCAGCAGAGTTAGTCATGAATAGAAAGTTGCGCACCATACTTCCATACTTGGAAAGGAAGGAGAATAATGTAGTGGTACTGCAGGAAATGCAAAAGATTAAAGCAAAACAAAAGCAGTTCTACGATAGAGTGTCTATAACTGTACCACCTCTGAACAGTGATAATATTGTGAGAATAGAAGATTCAGGCAATTGGTTGAGAAAAGCCATTGTACTTGAAGAAGTAGCACTTTGTTCCTACAATGTACAGACAGAGGAAGGATTGATTTTAAGAAGAAATTGTCAGGCACTCTTAAAAACCAGAGACTTTCAGAACAATGTGATGAATGACGAGTCTCCATCAAAATCAACGTCAGCTGCAGTGTCAGATAGTTCAGCAGCTCCTGAGCGTGGAGAACATTGAATCTACAAGTTCTGAGCAGCAAAGTCAAACTTTGAGAAGATCGACCAGTGTCAGAAGAAAACCTGATCGACTCAATTTGTAGATTTGGACTATTTGTACACTATACTTGCTGTTCTTGTGTATGTATATATATATATATATATATTTCTATATGTTAACCAGTTAAAAAAATTTTAAAGAAAAAAATTACTACTGTTAGACTCACAGGCTAATGACATCACATGTAAATATACTGATGATAATGTATTAATTTATTCCTTCAAAGGAAAGGGGATGTAGTAATATAATATAACCCGGCAGCACGGTAGCATGGTGGTTAGCTTAAATGCTTTACAGCTCCAGGGTCCCAGGTTCGATTCCCGGCTGGGTCACTGTCTGTGCGGAGTCTGCACGTCCTCCCCGTGTGTGCGTGGGTTTCCTCCGGGTGCTCCGGTTTCCTCCCATAGTCCAAAGATGTGCGGGTTAGGTGGATTGGCCATGCTAAATTGCCCGTAGTGTCCTAAAAAGTAAGGATAAGGGGGGGGGTTGTTGGGTTACGGGTATAGGGTGGATACGTGGGTTTGAGTAGGGTGATCATTGCTCGGCACAACATCGAGGGCCGGAGGGCCTGTTCTATGCTGTACTGTTCTATGTTCTATGTTCTATGTTCTATAATGGTTGTGTTGTAATTCACCGACTAACCAATAGGAGTCTCATTAGTATGTGAGTGAATGTTAGAGCCAGGTAACCTCAGACTGACTAGGGCAGTGGGAGAGAGGTTGCTTGTGCATGTTTATACTATTATACATCTGTTGTTTGTATATATGTAACCCACAGTTGATGTTAATAAATTGTTTATAGCTTTAGTTACAAGTGTTCTTGTAATATAAATCAGGCCATCTGACAAGAATATTACAGACAACAGCCCTTCATTCTGTAGTTATTATAGTGCTTTTTTTTAAAATTTAGAGTACCCAATTCATTTTTTACAATTAAGGGGCAATTTAGCATGGTCAATCCACCTACCCTGCACATCTTTGAGTTATGGGGGCAAAACCCATGCAAACACGGGGAGAATGTGCAAATTCCACACGGACAGTGAACCAGAGCCGCGATTGAACCTGGGACCTCGGCGCCATGAGGTCACAGTGCTACCCTATTGTAGTGATCCTAAGCATCTTTATGACATAACAATTAATCATGTTACAAAAAAAAAGGCAAAAGGACAGCGGGCAGGCAAAAGAAAATCTAATAAACCATTTAGTGCATTTTGATATAATTGCTTTCAGTATGCTTAAAATGTTAAATGTTGAGAAGGCTGAAACCAATTAGGATAAAAGAAACATTCTGTCCCATAGTGAAGTGGAGTAAATACTGCTGGAAAATGGTTATTCTCAGGCCTGGGATGTACTGTTATTCTTCCCGACAACATCAAATGAAGTTGCCAAGAAATGTGATAGCTTTGTGAGAGGTGTTTATTTTTTCGATGTTACCTTTAAGCATTGTTTTATGATTATGGTAAAAACACAATTGGTGGTGACATGATGCAGGATATTGGAACTCTGGTGTTTAGCACCAGGTTGGTAGTTGGTGGCTCTGTGTTAATTAGATATTCCATGTGCTGTGTTTTTGAGTCAATTGTGAGACTACGAGGGCACAACACTGATTTTCCAATCAGTGCTACTTTCAATGCAAGCATTAACCTATTTTAAATAAATATAATGAAGGGATCATGTCAGTGTTAAAATTAATACTGAATTAGATTATTCATGGAGGCCCTGTCTTCATAATCTTGCCCCTCTCCTGAGGTGTGATGATCCTCAGGTTAAATCACCACCAGTCAGCTCTCCCCCTCAAAAGGGGCAAGTAGCCTCTGGCAATCTGGGACTATGGTGACTGTTCCTTACATTCACCTTACTGAATTAGAAGAAAACTTAGGTTCTAGATTTTCATCATGGAATAGAGGCTTTCTATTGTGGCAAAAATAGTGGAAATATCTGAACATTAAAAGTCCTGCTCTTCCCATTTTTGCAGGACTAATTTTGCTCATGTGTGGTTTACGGAGACAGCTGGCCATTTAAATGACCAGCTGCCTCCACTGAAGAAGGATTTTTAAAAAAAAGTATGTTTATTGAATTTTTAATAATAATAATAATAATAATAATCTTTATTGTCACAAGTAGGCTTACATTAACACTGCAATGAAGTTACTGTGAAAAGCCCCTAGTCGCCACATTCCGGCGTCTGTTCGGGTACACTCAGGGAGAATTCAAAATGCCCAAATTACCTAACAGGGACTTGTGGGAGGAAACCGGAGCACCCGGAGGAAACCCACGCAGACACGGGGAGAACGTGCAGAATCCACACAGATAGTGACCCAAGCCGGGAATCGAACCTGGGACCCTGGATTTTACAAATTATAAAATTTTACATTTAAAAAAATAACGGAACTAAGTTGCAAAATAACACAGCACCAAAATACGGAAGAGAAAAAACAGAAACAGCGTCACCCACGTGACCACAGTATGAAACTGAAGAATGGCACCTAAATTAGTTTAATACCATCGTTCAGCAAAACTAGATATCCAAATCGCCCCACCAGAGATTGAGGGAGAAACGGAAGATCAGGATAAACTTCCCATTCCATATAAATCCCTCTCAACTCCAGCAGCATGAACGGCATCAATGACCCAACGCAGCCTTCACTTTCCAGGTTCCAGACCACCTGCATCCATGCAGGAGCTAGGAACTGATTTGTCATACCCACCCTTGCAAAAACAAATGAAAATGCATGGAAATCCCAGATCTACGGGATGTTACGTGTGCACTACATAACTCAACAAAACCCTAAACCCAGGTCCAAGGCAGAACCACAATTATAACGACTATGATCAAGCCCGCAAGGCCTTCCAAGGGAGAAAAGAAGAGGAAAGCAGAGTAAAAAAAGAGCTATCCCACCAGATGAAAACACCCACCAGTGAAGAGAACAGGCTATTCCATCAACAAAAGAGTGACCCCCTGCCCCAGAGAGAACCATAGGATATCCACCAAGTCACAGAACGTGATCCATCCCCAGGCCCCTGTGCACCAGAGGCAACAAAACAAAACACAGCCCTCCCCCCAGGAAGCCCCTCCCCACACCCTTGGAGAGGGCCAGCAGGATAGCAGCCACATCACAGAATCATGCCTAGCCCAGCACCAACCTATCACAATATGTTCCCGTACCAGCATCCCCGAGCAGGCGCCGGAATGTGGCGACTAGGGGCTTTTCACAGTAACTTCATTTAAAGCCTACTTGTGACAATGAGTGATTTTCATTTCATTTCAATATGTGGATATTGCAGAGCACATTAAGAGTTAATGTAATGTTGCTACTCTAGTCACTAGATGGTGCTATAGAGCAACCAAATAAATATCACATGCCTCCTTGACTTCTGGGAGATAGATAAAGAGAGTGGGATCGGGCAAGACAGAGCAGTTGTGAGATGGTAGAACTAATAGTATAGTTAATAGTGTAGATGTGTAGTGTAATCTTTACTTAAGAAATTCTTTAGTAATATGTTCAAATCTAATTCAGTGTAGTGTAATAAATTAGCTTTGTTTATTCAACACAGCTTGCTTTTCTTTGTTAGCACTACAACTTTCACCATCCTGAAAGAACTAAAACAAAGCACACAACACAACTGACACAAAGAAAACTGTCCCCAGGGAAACCAGCACACTCCAAAACAACCTGCACCCCAGTTGACCCTGTACCTTCCCAACCCCATCCAGAGCAAAGCACCACAATTATTCCAGCCGCAGCCAAGAGGTGTCTCCCACCAGAGAATAAGAGGAATCGTCAAAACACCCAATAATTCAACGCCCTGAGAGGGAGAGCCGATTCCTTCCTCCCCGGCGCAAACACAGAAAACCCCCCAAAACCACCGAGCCAGACCAGGATAAAAATCCACACAATGCTTACTCAAATAAAGAGAAAAAAAGGAGAAGAGAAGAGAAGCCCCCAGAGAGGGGACACTCAGGCCAGCCTTAAGCGGCCACTATCTTAGAAAGGATATCCAGAGCAACCTTTCTCATCAACAGCCTGGCCACCACAATAGCCCAGGTGAAGAACACAAAGAGACCCAAACAAAGGGAAGGAAAAACTCAACCTCAAGAAAGAGACATGAGAATCCAGTTCTCCCAGGAGACAAACTTTGCCCAGCCAAAGAAGGATGAAGTCACTGACTCCTAATTCAAAGAATGTACAAATCCAAAAGAAAAACCCGTAACAAATCTTCTCTAACTGGGAGGGCTACCCTCAAACACATGACTGAGCTAACCCTACCAACCATATTCACCAACCCTTCACCTAACCCCAACTCCACTCGTCTTCTTCATAAACGAGATGGTGTGACAAAAATCACCCCCTTCCCCCGGCCATAAGGATTATAAGATACAATAACCAAAAGCAGTAAAACTAATCACACTTCTCATAATTGACTCAAAATTATCTTCCTGACACAGGATAACAGGATAAAGATAATTAATGGCAGAGGCCATTAGGCTAACATTTCACACTCCCCTACAGGAGAAATGACAACCATGAAAAAGTCAACAACGTGATTAGCAGGGAGTCATGGTCAGGATTCTCAAAGAACCGCAGGGCAAATTACAGAATAAAGACATCTTCCATGTCACACGAGAAGGCAAAGGATAAGACAGGATTAACAAGTACTCTCCAGGATTCCATCAATAAAAGAACAAGACACCATCACTTCTACCGTGCCGTCGCTCCGACGCCCAGGGAGCCCACAGCCTAAGCCCCGGCCGGGGGAAATAATTCTGTCCGCTCGGTCACCCCCAACCCCTCATGACGAGCATCGAGAATAGGACAATATAGGACCAGTGATTGGTGGGCCCTACCAAACCCTGGCCTTGCAGTCAGGATGCATTGTGCTCTGTTGGATCCGGTGCACCCAGCCTCCAAATCGAGATTACCAAAGCATGGCAACCAATTCTCAAACTCGATCGGGAATTAATCTCCCATCTCCCACCAGCGACCGGGCTCAGGGAGCCATCCCACATGGCCTCCATCTCCTGACCCCGTCACCATACAGCAGGATTTTGACAATACAAAGGTGGACTCTGACAAGGGAAAGTGCTCTATCGAGTGCAAGAACCCCATCATAGGCCTCCATTGCTCTTTTAAAGGTACCCCACAATCCCTCTAAATGAGCTCTAATGACCTGTATCGCAGTGCCGAAATTCTCAGCCAAGGCAACATCTTCCATGGCAGCCATCATCTGATGCACACAGCACCACCAACAGCCCGCTCAGCAGCAACATGATGTGATTGAATGGTGGAGCAGGCTCGAAGGGCTGAATTGCTTGCTTCTGCTCCTAATTCCTATGTTCCTTACTGTGTTCCTAACCAGCTGGGCTCCACCCCGACCTCCATGAGGATTTGGGCATTTTCTCACGGTTTTCTCACAAAAAGACCAATCAGGAACTTTCAAGGACATGGTGCCAATTAACCCAAGGAAAAAAAAGAAAATGTGCATCAGGATGAAACGAGGGGTTAAAAGATGAGTGGAGCCGGGTGTTGCAAAAACGCAACTGCTTCCAGGCTCATTTTATGTGACCCCTCGAAGTAGGATTTTGGAAGGTCAGGCATGTTAAACCCAATGAATTAGATGAGGTAAGAGCAGGTCTAATCTTCGTAGATTCCTCTGGATAGTTAGAGTACCCTTTTGGATATGGTCCTGGGGCAGCTTTAGGAGAGGTAAGATGTCCTTTGGAAATGGTAAAGCTAGATTTGACTGTGCATAAAGAGTGCATAAACTCATTACTGTGAAGCTCATTGGAACTGTCAACAGACTTGTCAAAATCACTTGTCAAAATGTCAGATGCACCTGTCAAAGGAAGCTGTTAAGCTGTCAAGACTTGTAAAAGTCCTGCCCTTTAAATCTTTGAAAAAAAGATGACTTGTTCTTGCATTTTGTTTGTACATAAGCCTTAGGGTTTCCATTACTGTATGGTGCTGCATGACTGATTTCACAAGCAGCCATTATCACAGGAGAGCACTTGCACTTCACAGTTTGATTGACAGCCACAGATGGTGACAGATTCTCATGACAAACTGATTAGCAACTAATCATGTACACCTGCATACAGTTATATTTATCATGAAGGCCCCCCTTCTCACCCTTGTCCCTCGCCTGAGGTGTTGTGATCCATAGGTTAAATCACCATCAATCAGATCTCCCCCTCAAAGTGGAAAGCAGCCTATGGACACCTGGGACTATGAAGACTTTATCTTTACCGGTACAGACTATGGCGACTTCACCTTATGTTTTCCAATAAACCAGTTATAGAACGACATAAAGATAGAACATACCATGCAGAAGGAGGCCATTCGGCCCATTGAGTCTGCACCGACCTACTTAAGCCCTCATTTCCATCCTATCCCCCTGGTTGGATATGTTCCTTAACCGGTCACAACCAACACACAATAGGTACTAGGTAATTTGACATGCGAGGTGTAAGGGAAAGGGTGATGAGTTGGAGGAGCATGGTTTGGCATAATTTGGCACTAAATTGGAATAGATGCTATAAAGGGCCATGAGGTGTGAGAAGGAAAATAGTTTGGCACAGGGGATATAAATGTCAATGGGGGTGGGTAGGGTATGAGGTAAAAGGAGAGTGGAGAGTGGATGAATTGGGTACGAGCTTGTGAGGGATAAGAGCTGGAGAGATGTTTCACATTTTAATCTTAATCTTTTATTTTTGGAGTGTTAGAGGCCCTGAGGCAGGCCTTCCGCTCATCCCACTTCCACAGCTGATAGCCTGTTCACCACTTCCAGCCCCGACTCCAGCCCCGACTACCACCCACCATCCCTGTTCCCCCAAACAACACAACCTGCTCGGACATAGGGCAGCATTCTCCTAAACCCCTGCCGACATGTTCGATGGCGGATGTTGGGGGGGAAAATATGGGGGTAATTCCAGAACTCAATTTCATGCCGGCATGAATTTACAGCAAGATCGTCTGCTAGTAACCGGCGTGAACCTAATTTGTATCCTGTTAATTGGATGCAGATGAAAGCCCGATCACCCATGTCAGATTCACTGTGGTGCCAGCAGGAAAACACACGAATGTGAAACATATTTGGAACAATATGGTGTGCAGATGTTGGGACTCACCTGAAAAATGCCTGGGGTTGCCCCTGAAGATCAGGATGGGGATGGGGGTGGGGGGGGTGGGGGGGGGGGGAGGGAGGTTGGGGGGGGGGGGGGGAGGGGGTAGTGCCAGCAACCCTGGACCCCGGAACATCACAGCGATGGGTCAGGGGAACATCTGCAGGTTGACCTACCTGATTTGGTGTTCTGGAGGGGGTCCATATTCCAGCCTCAGAATGTTCAAGGAAATCATCTTTGTTCCCAAGAGGTCCATCTTCTTTCTCCAAAAGTGGGTCAGTGATGTTGTTCACCTTTCCAATTTTCTTTCTTCAAAAGTGGGTCAGTGATGTTGTTCACCTTTCCAATATGGCACCCAGACACAATGGTGAAGTACGTGCCTGCATGACCTGAATACAGCGTGAAACACTCAGGTGCATAATTAATGGGATCAGGGCCGGAGTTTTTTGTCGCGTTTTCCCGCTGGCTGCTGCAGCGGGAAACACTCCACATTCCAGCATCTGTCATGGCACTTGGGGTGGGATTCTCCGGCTGCACCCGTCGGCAACTGGAGAATCCCGCCCGAGGTCAATGGACTTTTCCATTGTTCGCATCTCGCCCATGGAGATCTTGCAGTGGGCGAGGCAGAAGAATCCAGCCCAAAATCTCAAAATGGGAGAATTCCACCCATAAAATCCGACCTCAGGGCAGCTGTTTGTCAAGATTGGGTTCACGCTGTGACCATTATACAAATGTACAGCATGTGAAGAGTTAATGTTATGTAAAGCCTAGCCACTAGAGGGAGCTAAGGGTCAGCACTATAAAT